>NC_051235.1:2672500-2760000 GCF_015220715.1 Pygocentrus nattereri | reverse complement strand
TCTATTATGATTTATTCAGCGTCTATTATGAATTATTCAGCGTCTATTATGAATTATTCAGCATCTATTATGATTTATTCAGCGTCTATTATGAATTATTCAGCATCTATTATGATTTATTCAGCGTCTATTATGATTTATTCAGCGTCTATTATGAATTATTCAGCATCTATTATGATTTATTCAGCGTCTATTATGAATTATTCAGCATCTATTATGAATTATTCAGCGTCTATTATGAATTATTCAGCGTCTATTATGATTTATTCAGCGTCTATTATGATTTATTCAGCATCTATTATGAATTATTCAGCATCTACTCTAAATTATTCAGCATCTATTATGAATTATTCAGCGTCTATTATGATTTATTCAGCGTCTATTATGAATTATTCAGCGTCTATTATGATTTATTCAGCATCTATTATGATTTATTCAGCATCTATTATGAATTATTCAGCATCTATTATGATTTATTCAGCGTCTATTATGATTTATTCAGCGTCTATTATGATTTATTCAGCATCTATTATGAATTTTTCAGCATCTATTATGATTTATTCAGCGTCTATTATGAATTATTCAGCATCTACTCTGAATTATTCAGCATCTATTATGAATTATTCAGCATCTATTATGATTTATTCAGCGTCTATTATGAATTATTCAGTGTCTATTATGATTTATTCAGCGTCTATTATGAATTATTCAGCATCTATTATGATTTATTCAGCGTCTATTATGAATTATTCAGCGTCTATTATGATTTATTCAGCGTCTATTATGAATTATTCAGCGTTTATTATGAATTATTCAGCGTCTATTATGATTTATTCAGCGTCTATTATGATTTATTCAGCGTCTATTATGAATTATTCAGCATCTATTATGAATTATTCAGCGTCTATTATGAATTATTCAGCGTCTATTATGATTTATTCAGCGTCTATTATGAATTATTCAGCATCTATTATGAATTATTCAGCGTCTATTATGAATTATTCAGCGTCTATTATGATTTATTCAGCGTCTATTATGAATTATTCAGCATCTATTATGATTTATTCAGCGTCTATTATGAATTATTCAGCGTCTATTATGAATTATTCAGCATCTATTATGAATTATTCAGCATCTATTATGATTTATTCAGCGTCTATTATGAATTATTCAGCGTCTATTATGATTTATTCAGCGTCTATTATGAATTATTCAGCATCTATTATGATTTATTCAGCGTCTATTATGAATTATTCAGCGTCTATTATGAATTATTCAGCATCTATTATGATTTATTCAGCGTCTATTATGAATTATTCAGCGTCTATTATGAATTATTCAGCATCTATTATGATTTATTCAGCGTCTATTATGAATTATTCAGCGTCTATTATGATTTATTCAGCATCTATTATGATTTATTCAGTGTCTATTATGAATTATTCAGCATCTACTCTGAATTATTCAGCATCTACTCTGAATACTGCACTATGCTGTTTATTTGTTGTTTGATACCTTTAGAGGGCAGCAGTGAGTCACGTTTGTTTATTTAGTGTATTTAGTAAATTGTTTCCTCTTCCAGGTTTTCCTAAAGTCACCAAATACTGTTTCACAGAATGGCAGCTTTACCCAACTAGAGCACGAGCAGTAACACGATGAGCTTGTGTGTCAGCAGCATCTCACTACTGCCTCATTCAGCGATTAGAGTAAGTCGCTATTAGAGTAAGAGACTGAAGTGCAGAGGCAGAAACGAGTCAGCGAGCAGTTACAGGGCTGCTCTTTCACTCTTTGGCTGCTTCCTGGCTGCTAGACTCTGGGGGGAGATAGTTGGGCCGAGTTTTGTTCGCTGAAGTTTGATGGTGTTCAGGCCTGTGAGGACTCAGGTTCTCTCTCCCTCAGCGGAGGTCTGACCTCATGTAGCCGACGGCTAGGCAGACCCTCCAGTCCAGTGCAAGGCCTGTTGTCTCCCGGAGTTAGAGCGGTAGATCCACAAGAACCCTTTACACTTCTCCCCCCATCAACCCAGACGAGATCAGCCAGCCGAGGGACGTGGGGTGTCTGGAGGCTTTAGCAGTGAGGCTACCAGGCTAGCTGACGATCAATGGAAGCTTATGGACAGACCTAGCAGTTGGTCCCGCAGCATTCTGACCACAATCGGACCTACAAAACAGTTTTTTTCGTGCTAAAATTACTCGGGTAACGAAGTTTTTACAACCTAGCACAAGCTAACAAGTTAGCTAGCATGTTGGGTACTTAAAACAACAGCCTAAGCAAGCAGGGCTAGCTAGCATGCTAATCTAGGGCTATTCTCGAACTGTGAGGAATGTAAAATTTCTAAATGCACTAAAACAAAACAAACAAACAGACAAACAAACAAACAAACAAACAGACAGCACTGTGTGAGAGTTTCAGGCGTCTAAGTGAATGTTTAACCAGTTTCCCTCAGCAGTGAGTTTATCACCATATACATTAGAATAAAGTCGTATTCATAATTCAAATAAACAAAAACAATAAACAGTAACAAGAATTTCTCGGGTCCATATTTTTCCTGGACACCTTCACAGCCGCCACAGAGACTCGTTAATATCATCAATGACATCATGAGCTCAATTTACTGAGCACTGATTGGTCAAACCAGGAGCTGCTTTTTAACTACATATAATACTGGACTTCCTCGAGGAGTGGCTTGGAGATGGGTAAATAAACACACTGACATCCAGAAAATCACTATATATATATATATATACAGTGGTGTGAAAAAGTGTTTGCCCCCTTCCTCATTTCCTGTTTTTTTGCATGTTTGTCACACTTAAGTGTTTCGGAACATCAAACCAATTTAAACAATAGTCAAGGACAACACAAGTAAACACAAAATGCAATTTGTAAATGAAGGTGTTTATTATTAAAGGAGAAAAAAATCCAAACCATCATGGCCCTGTGTGAAAAAGTGATTGCCCCCCTCGTTAAAACATACTATAACTGTGGTTTTTAACACCTGAGTTCAATTTCTCCAGCCACACCCAGGCCTGATTATTGCCACACCTGTTCTCAATCAAGACATCACTTAAATAGGAGCTGCCTGACACAGTAAAGTCCACCAAAAGATCCTTAAAAGCTACACATCATGCCGAGATCCAAAGAAATTCAGGAACAATTGAGAAAGAAAGTAATTGAGATCTATCAGTCTGGAAAGGGTTATAAAGCCATTTCCAAAGCTTTGGGAATCCAGCGAACCACAGTGAGAGCCATTATCCACAAATGGCGAAGATATGGAACAGTGGTGAACCTTCCCAGGAGTGGCCGGCCGCCCAAAATTACCCCAAGAGCGCAGCGACGACTCATCCAAGAGGTCACAAAAGACCCCACAACAACGTCCAAAGAACTGCAGGCCTCACTTGCCTCAGTTAAGGTCAGCGTTCATGCCTCCACCATCAGAAAAAGACTGGGCAAAAATGGCCTGCATGGCAGAGTTCCAAGAAGAAAACCACTGCTGAGCAAAAAGAACATTAAAGCTCGTCTCAATTTTTCCAAAACACATCTTGATGATCCCCAACACTTTTGGGAAAACATTCTGTGGACCGATGAGACAAAAGTGGAACTCTTTGGAAGGTGTGTGTCCCATTACATCTGGCGTAAAAGGAACACTGCATTTCAGAAAAAGAACATTATACCAACAGTAAAATATGGTGGTGGTAGTGTGATGGTCTGGGGCTGTTTTGCTGCGTCAGGACCTGGAAGACTTGCTGTGATAAATGGATCTATGAATTCTGCTGTCTACCAAAAGATCCTGAAGGAGAATGTCCGACCATCTGTTCGTGAACTCAAGCTGAAACGAACTTGGGTTCTGCAGCAGGACAATGATCCTAAACACACCAGCAAGTCCACCTCTGAATGGCTGAAAAAAACAAAATGAAGACTTTGGAGTGGCCTAGCCAAAGTCCTGACCTGAATCCTATTGAGATGTTGTAGTATGACCTTAAAAAGGCCGTTCATGCTCGAAAACCCTCTAATGTAACTGAATTAGAACAATTCTGCAAAGATGAGTGGGCCAAAATTCCTCCAGAACGCTGTAAAAGACTCATTGCAAGTTATCGCAAACGCTTGGTTGCAGTTGTTGCTGCTAAGGGTGGCCCAACCAGTTATTAGGTTTAGGGGCAATCACTTTTTCACACAGGGCCATGATGGTTTGGATTTTTTTCTCCTTTAATAATAAACACCTTCATTTACAAATTGCATTTTGTGTTTACTTGTGTTGTCCTTGACTATTGTTTAAATTGGTTTGATGTTCCGAAACACTTAAGTGTGACAAACATGCAAAAAAACAGGAAATGAGGAAGGGGGCAAACACTTTTTCACACCACTGTATACACACACACACCAGCCACTTTATTAGCTAGTAAAAGGTTGGACCCGCTTTTACCTTCAGAACTGTCTTAATTCTTCGTGTCAGACTTTCAACAAGGTGTTGGAAACGTTCCTCAGAGATTCTGGTTGGTTATTTGAGGTCCTGTTGTCTTTCTATCATCTGGAACCAGTCTGCCCATTCTCCTCTGACCTCTCACATCAACAAGGCGTTTTCGTCCACACAACTGACCGCTCACTGGATGTTTCCTCTTTTTCTGACCGTTCTCTGTAAACCCTAGAGATGGTTGAGCGTGAAAATCCCAGCAGATCAGCAGTTTCTGAAATACTCAGACCAGCCCGTCTGGCACCAACAACCACGCCACGTTCAAAGCCCCTTAAATCCCCTTTCTTCCCCGTTCTGATGCTCGGTCTGCACTTCAGCAAGTCGTCTTGACCACCTCTACACGCCTAAATGCAGTGAGCTGCAGCCGTGTGATTGGCTGATTAGCTATTTGTGTTAACAAGCAACTGAACACCTAATAAAGTGTCCGGTGAGTGTAAATGCCATTTGATGATGCTAAGCACTTTCCATATAAGCAGTTTACTAGACTTCCAGACGTAGTGATCATTTCCGATTGACTTCCATGTAGTCACAAGTGTAACTCATCATTTTTATCTGTATTATGAGCTCTGCTAAATATCTTGCTCAAGGGACGCTCGACTGCACGGTGTTGCCATATGGCAACAATTACTTCATCTTCATTTTACTGAAAAGCAGTGACTTGACGTCGGTGGTTTCTTATTTAATTGTGGAAAAAGGGTCTTTTATTTTGAAAGGACAAATATTTATGACATCACATGACCGGGAATTCTTATTATGAAGTTATTATTGCCACCTGTTCCAAATACCGATTGAATTGCACTAATTTCCAATATTTAAATGTTGGGTCACACATTTCACTGAGTGTAAGTCGAATATGTTTGTTCTTGTTTTCAATAAAAAGGATAAAATGATGTTTTTAGAGAAAAATAAAATTGTATGCTCTTTTTTTTATGGTGCTATGCTATGATTATTGCCAAATGGCACCAGTTTACCAAGTAACCCACTAAAGTTTTAGAAAGAATTTCTCCAATTTCAAACGACAGAAACACATTCAAACATTTGATCATGGTGAAGTAATAATTCATGCAGTAGAGGGTTAAGAACCCTGCTGAGAAGTCCAGCCAAGTCCAGCTTTCTGGTTTCAGAAGGTCTAAGCTGGTTTTTGATGGTCTAGGTTGTTGACCAGCTGAGCAAGCTGGTGACCTGCTGGTTAGGCTAGTGGATCAGTTTAGCTGGTTGACCAGCATATGAGTTGGTTGGTTTAGCAAACCTTCCAGCAAAACCGACTTGACCAAACACCTTTTTTTTAGCACTAGTGGCTTTTAAATGGAGGGAACAGTTTAAAATAGAATGAGAAAGCTAAATTTGGTCTGACAAAACTGTTGCTATGGAAGCCAAGGTGTTTGTTAATGTGTTGCAAAACCACTGCCATGTTATCCCAGGTGGTTGCTAAGGTGGTATTAGGCTGTTCCTGTAAACTTACTCAACACACTAAAATAAAATAAATAAATGCCATTAGATGGTGCTTAGCGCTTTCTATGTAAACACCAGATGTGGAGACATAGTGTTTGTTGATGTTTTCAATGTAGCCACCTCATTTCTTTTTATCTATATTTGAGCACTGCTAAAAATCTTGCTCAGGTGATTCCTAAGAACCCTGCTGAGAAGTCCAAGTGGGTTTAAGCTGGGCTTTGATTGTCTTGGTGGTTGACAAGTAGACATCCAGCTGAACAAGATGAAAAGATGCCCTTCGCTGACCGACCTGCTGGTTAGGCTAGTGGAGCTATTTAGCTGGTTAGCCAGCATAGCATATGAGCTGGTTGGTTTAGCAGGTCTTCCAGCAATGACCCACCTGACCAGGCAAATTCAGTTCGCACTGCTGGGGTCACATCTGTTGCCGATTCCCCTCCCCGCCAGCAGAGGTCTCACTCTCCTGAGTGCTGAGGCTCAAGCTGACACCCGTTCCTGATCAGCCATTTTGCCGGGTATTTAAGAGCTGTCCTGACCGGTGCTCTGGGTGAAAGTTTGACCGGTGTGTTCCTTGTTTTTGTGGTGGTACTGACCCCCTTGCCTTTCTGTTTTGCTGTTGAGTTTAGCCTGTTTGTGTTTGTTTCTCTGCAAATAGTTCAATAAACCTGCACCTGATGCCAGTTGTTACAGCCCTGATATGACGGTGACCTGCTGATGGCGCGGCTGGTGGTCCGCTGGCATTTTGCTCAGGCTTTTCCGCCCGGCCCACCAGCGGTTAAGTAGAATATTAGACAGAATTCCACTTTCAGAATTCCACTCAATTTCCGCTCACAGTTCAATTTGCCGATTTTTCCTTCCTTCCTTTCTTCAGTGATACTCTATAAATTTGTTTAGTAAAGAATTTTAATCTATTGCAGTCTCAGCAGCAACTTTCTTTGCAATCGTTTGACGTGTAGTCACTTGTTTTGGTTTATTTTCCAAAATAAAAGTCTCTGTGTATTTAAAATCTGTTTGTGGAGATTAAAACTAGGCAGAGCTTGTATGCGGGACCGTAATCTGGGCGGTCCGAGGGTGGACCAGCAGTGGCAAACAGTCAGTGGGGTGCTGATCTCAAGTCAGCAGACCAATACATGCTTGCTGTCTGGGAAGTGGCTTTTCTGTAAGCATTTTAATGGAGCGAACAGCTTTAACTGGAAAGGAAAGCCGAAGTTGGCTTGGCAAAGCTGTTGCTGTGGAATCCCATGTGTTCGCTGAGGTGTTGCTAGGCTGTGGATCTGGTATCTTAAGTGGCTGCTAAGGTGTTGTTAGGCTGTTCCTATAGTATCCCGGGTGGTTGCTATGGGGTTGCTAGGCTATATAGCTATATTAGTTTTATTCCGAGCAGTTTTGGAGCATTTCTATTGGTCTACTCGTGATTTCACTTGGTGTGGAGGACAGTTGCTGAGCTCATAGGATGTAGAAAAGTGAAACGTTTTCTTTGGATAGTGGCGATATGCCTCATAGACTACTGAGGACTTTTAACTTGTTTACCATATATATATATATATATATATATATATATATATATATATATATATATAGAGAGAGAGAGACATTTTAGGGTATTTCTTTTTGCAAATGAGGCTGGTCACACATGCACAAGCAGAGCAGTGTAAGATTTATCATCAATCGTCTGATAAATATCAATGTTCTAGTGCGCGCTGCCGGTTCTTGTGCGCAGATTCTGAACATGTTCTTTGTGTGCTTTGATAAATGAGACCTCTGGTTTCCGCAGAGACGTAGCTGTGGTTGAGCTGCGGTAGATCAAAGATACTGAAGCAGCTTCTCTATAAACAGAATGACTTTTTAATTACAGTCTCTCTGTGTGTCTCTCTGCCTCTCTCTCTCCAGTCAGATCTACAGCTGCTGCTGCCCACACTGCTGGGAGAAGAAAGTGTGTGTTCCACTGCTGGGCAGATGCTGCGAGATCATCTGGGCTTCCGCATTAATTACAGTGAGAAACACTTGCTCACGCTCTCACAGCCTCGATCCAAACAAGCATTTGTTATTTGTGGTAAATTATTCACGGGTGTTTATCTGTGAGAGAATTGTTGGCTAATAAATATAACAGTAAATTAATTTAGTAGGTGAGAGAGAGAGCAAGATATAGAGAGACGTAAAGAGAGAAAGAGAGTAATTATTGTAATCTTTGTAAACTATTTAGCACAAATGGAGCCAGACAGGTAGAGAGTAATGAAGTACACATTCTCTCTCTCTCTCACTCTCACTCTCACTCTCACTCTCACTCACTCTCTCTCTCTCACTCACTCTGACTTTGACTTTTATTTTCTTTTGCTCTTTTTTTCTTTGTACATACACAGTAGTCTAGAATTTGTACAATAGTACCAATAAGGCCTGTTCAAGTCGGGTCCTAAAGTTATAGGCACAGGTACTGGTGACTAGTGGCTTCTGGCCAGGATTTGTCTTAAGGTTGTGGGCACAGGTACCAATTGGGTCTCAAAGCTGGTGGTTACATTTAGTAGTACCAGTCAGGCCGGGTCAGATTGAGTCTTAAAGCTGTGGTCGCTGGTACTGGTCTGGTCAGGTCAGGTCTTAAAGTTGCAGGTACGAATACAAGCCAGGCCTGGCCACGTTGGGCCTCAAAGTTGCAGGTACAGGTACAAGTTGGGCCTGGTTAGGTCAGGTCTTAAAGTTGCTGACACAACTACCACTGTCTTCTGGTCAGGATGTGTGTTTAAAGTAGTGGGCACAGATATCAATTGGGTCTTAAAGTTGCAGGTCCCAGTTGGGCCTGGTCAGGTCAGGGCTTTAAGTTGCAGATATAGGTACCTGTCAAGCCTGACCAGGACAGGTCCTGAAGTTGTTGACACAAATTCCAGTGTCTTCCAGTCAGGATGTGTTTTAAAGTTGTGGGCACAGGTACTAATTGGGTCTTAAAGTTGCAGGTTAAATTTAGCAGTACCAGTCAGGCGTAGTCATGGTGAGTATTAAAGTTGTGGGTACAGGACGGGTTTGGGTTTCAAATTTAGCAGATTGAAAGTTGCAGGTTGAAGATGCAGGTGCAGCACCCAGGAAGCGGGGATAAAGACATGCTGTCCACCACTCCGTTGTGGTTCTCCTTCTCTCCGTGACATCCTTGTGGGGATTGGTCCTCACTCTGGATTCAGGCCCTGCCTTCCTCACAGCTGTCATCAGGGTCCAGGAGAGGGACGCATGGCACAAGGTACCAATGAGATCTGATCAGGTCTTAAAGTTGCAGGTACAGATACAAGCCAGGCCTGGTTAGGTCAGGTCCTAAAATTGCAGGTACAGGTACCAGTCGGGCCTGGTCAGGTCCTAAAATTGCAGCTACAGGTACCAGTCGGGCCTGGTTAAGTCCTAAAATTGCAGGTACAGGTACCAGTCGGGCCTGGTCAGGTCTTAAGGATACAGGTAGAGGTCAGGTTTGGGTTTCAGGTTTAGCAGTACAGACCAGGCCTGGTCAGATCATGTCTCAAAAATGATGTTTGTTTCATTCCTGTGCAGTAATGTGTGTGTGTGTGTGTGTGTGAGAGAGAGAGAGAGAGAAATTCTTCTATAAAATGGTTTAAAAGATACTGAAAATATATTGCAGTAAATTTCATATTCATGCAGAGATAAACAAAGAGAGAGAGAGAGAGAGCGAGCGAGAGAGAGAGAGAGAGAGAGGGGCAGCTAGCTACACTTTTCAGGATTTACTACCAGCTGGTGAACACACACATTCCAAAAACACATGCGCTCACTTACGTGTGACAGGTACTCTTTATTCATCTCTCTTCCATTCATTCGTTTCCAAACTGCTGCTGGCGGCTCTTTAGCATGTCTCATATCTAATTCAATTAAGGAAGAATGAGGACGGTTATGAGGAAAAGCTCAATTAACTAACGAGGGCACACACGATTATCCCCCCTCCTACATGCACCTCTGGCGCTCTGGGGCTGGAGTTTCAGAACAAGACACAATGAGGGAATTCATCATTTTATTCGCTTTACTTAGTAAACAATGCTACATGTTTAAAGGGCCCATACCATGGAAAACTAAAGACTTTCACTTTTTACAATGAAAAAGATGCAACGTGATGTAATGGAAACATTGTAAAAGACTGTTAAAGGAGCACTACTCCACAGTTTCAGCAAACCAAGCTGCAAAACCCAGCACATTCATCCCCACCCGTTCAGCCTACAGCAGGTTAGCCCCACCCAACATTCAGCAGTTTAGCCATTCAGCCTATAGCGTTTTAGCTCTGCCCGTCCAGGTTACAGTAACATTCAACCTAGAGTATGTTAGCCCCACCCATTCAGCTCAAAGCAGTTTAGCTCCACCCATCCAACCTTAAGCAGCTAAGCTCCACCCATTCAGCTCAAAGCAGTTTAGCTCCACCCATTCAGCCTGAGGCAGTTTAGTCTTGTCCAGCCTACAGCAGGTTAGCCCCATTTATTTAAAATATTTGCTGAGATAGCAAATATAGTTGCTAGTATAGGTAGTTTTTGCTCTGTATGTGTGCGCTGGGTGCAGCTCTGAGAGCTGGCGTTAAAATTCCTCTCCTAGTAGAACTAATACTGAAAGCAGTTGGTTAGTGTTTGGACCTTCAGGGTATCCATACTCACAGGGGCCTGTGCTTTGGGGGGCCTGTGAGTCACCTTGCTTTCTTTTGCTAACAATAGCTTTTTGTTAATCAAAGCAATTCCCAAGCCCCGCCCATCTTTTGCATCTTTGGTGCCCAAGATAAAAGATTATGACCATCATAGAGGCTGTTTGCTCTCCTTTTGACCTGGGTTATAATCCCTGTAGTGTAGATCCAGTAGATGCATAGTAGAGAAGACGCAGTGGAGGTTTAGAGCTAGGAGGGAAATACTGGATTAGAACCAAAGCCTTTTCAGCTCGGAGAAGAAACGGCAAGAGCAGCATATACTCCTCTGTGATCTCTCTCTCTCCCTCCCTGAATCTATTTCTGATTCCCTTCTACCTTCTAACGCTTCCCGTTATGCCCCTTGATCTTCGGCGGATCAGCACGGGGCAACTGTCTCTCAATCCCGTTCTCCCTCTCTCTCCTTTAATCTGTCTTGCCCCTGGCCCCGGTATGTGTGGCATGCGCCTGTAAGGGCAGGTTGAGGGAATCTGCAAAGTTTCACACTTAACAAAGAGTTCAGTCGAGTTCAGCCGAGATCACGGTGCTCCACAGCTCTGTTCCACCTGTAATTCACCCTGCTATAGAGGTTCAGACCTGCAGTGCCTGGATGCACTGCAATTTAAGCACCTGTAAGCTCTAATAATAGTCTTTGGACGTGTTGTACGCCAGCCGTCTCCAGCCCCCTCAGTTCCCGGAGATGTTCCCTCCTGCAGAGTTTAGTTATAGCCCTACTCCTGGACATCCAGCCTCCTTCTGAATTCAGTTCTGACACTAGCCTGAGTTTCTTCCAGAACGTTCAGTTATCAGAGTGAGGTGGATTGAACTTGAAATAGAGTGACTCAACTATTAAGGCGAAATCACAGCTGCATTGTCAGAAGAATACATTAATAAAGAAACAGGTGACTAGCAGAGACACGGAATATTCCATAAATTTACCAGATCAGCAAATATCATGTTACTCAGTTCAGAAAACCAGTTTAAATTGCTTAAACTTTCTTTAAATGAATTGTTGCTTTGCTTAACGTCATTATGAAGTTGCAATTATGAGGGAATTGAAATTAAATGTAAATTCAAATATTGAAACTTACTGGTTACTTTAACTAGAAGGGGGCAGTTGGGAAGGACCTTTAAGTTGACTTGACAGATCTGTTGCTATGGAATCCCAGGTGGATGCTCAGGTGTTGGTGTTATGTTGACCAAGGTTGTTGCTAAGATGTCGCTAGGGTTTTGCTATGTTATTTCAGGTGGTTGCAAAAAAGGTTGCAAGGCTGCTTCTAGGCCATTGCTATAGACTCCCAAGTGGTTGCAAATATGTTGCTAGGCCACTGGCATGGAATTGCAAGTGGTTGTTAAGTGCTGCTGGGCCATTGCTATTGAATCCCAAGTGGTTGCTAAGATGTTGCTAGGCCACAGGCAAACACAATCCCAGCTGGTTGCTAAGATGTTGCTAGGCCGTTGGCATGGAATTGCAAGTAGTTGTTAAGTGCTGTTATGCCTCTGGCAAATGCAATACCAGCTGATTGCTAAGGTTTTGCCGGGGCATTGCTATAGACTCCCAGCTGGTTGCTACAGTGTTGCTAGACCGTTGCTATGGTGTTCCAATTAGTTCTTTATATATGTGTTTAAATTGTTATGGTTTCACAGGTGGTTTCTAAGGTGTTTCTAGACTATTGCTATGGTGTCCAAGGTGATTGCTAATGTGTTGCTAGGCCATTGCTATTGAATCCCAGATGGTTGCTAAGGTGTTGCTAGTCTATTGCTATGGTGTTCCAAGTAGTTTCTTATAAATACATTTAAATGTCCAGAATGTGCCATGAGGACAGTATGAGGACAATGAGGACTTCACTCATGCTGTTATGCAGTGGGGGTGGGGGGAGGGGAGGGGGGGGGGGGGGCGGTTACATTGCCCCCCCCCTTAGACGGTGGAGTATCTTCTAAAACAATACAAAGCTATTCTGACTGATCACATTTATCCTATGATGAAATATTTCTATCCTGATGGAATTGGTCCCAGTGGCCCCATCCGTAGGACACAAAGGGTCACTGAAGGGTTTGATGGGTGTATCATATGCTACAGCCTTCAGTCACCAGATCACACCCAGTTAAACGTTGGTGGGAGATTTTGGAGTTGTATGTTAACCTGTGATCTCCACTACCCTCATCAAAACACCAACTGAAGGACCACCTTTCGGTCTGCCAGTTCCAGGGAATCTATTTCAAGGAGCATTGAAGCTGTTCTGGCCAACAACTTACTAAGACACTTTCCTTTAATTTGTTATTCCAATAAAAAAAAGGTCTGGATTTACTTGGAATAAAATCCTATCAATCAGGCCATTGTTATTTTGGCTCCTAGCATATGCAGGGCTGGAGAAACCTGCTGAAATGAGTGATCAGGCAAGTTGTGGAAAGTTGGAGAGCTATAACTTTGGGAGAGAGAAGAAGAAGGAATAACTCGGAGCGTAATGATATTCACTATTGATCAGAACTAGGGAGAACAAACGATGATATTTGCAGCTCTGACGGGCTTCATCCTACACATTTTCTCTTGAAGTTCTTCCCAAATAAAAAAGGAGAAAGGGTAGTTTTCTCATAGCACAGCCTTCTGAATATCAAACATGAAACGGAGCGAGAGAGAGACCTGCATTTTTCTTTTTCTTTGGTGATATAAAAGGAAACCTTCCACGTCTCTCTTCAGAGCCTTACAGCCCTGCAGCAGACAAGCCTCACGTCATTAATTTCTTGTTTTATATTCAGTCCTTTATTTTCAATCAACTGGCAATCTTCAAAAATATAAAAGAGCACTTATAAATACCATGTATAATATGTCGACTGTCATGACCTACGCTACAAGTCAAAACCTTAGGCACACTTATATTTTTATCTTTTTACTATTTATTTTCCACATTTTAGAATATTAGAGACATCGCATCTATGAAATAACTAGTGGGGGGACACAAAGCCTTCTCAGCAGAACTTTGTTGAGTTTTGTGTGGAAACAAAAGGGTGATATCTTAAAACGACCAATGGAAAATGATCTAATCCTTTTCAAAGCAGATATCAGCAAGCGAACTCTCCCATTGGTTAGAACTTCAGGAGCTGAAGTGAAGGCCTTACCTGTTAGACCACCTACCAACACAGTCAGGACGTGACGGTCACGCTTACATTTGATCAATTTTGTGAGAGTGCACATCACTTTAATCCTTCTGGATGTTCTAGATACATCACTGACTGTGGTTGAGCAGGTTGCAGTTAGTTGGTAGGAATGTAAAACAGGGGCAGCAGCTCTATGCAGGACTCTAATGAAAATGTAGCTGTAAAACTGATGCATGCAAGCTCTAATGTATGTTGATCTATTACAAGCTACAAATAAAACATTTCTAATGCTTACTAGAAGTGTTTAGTGTCTGTGTTTAGTCTAGAACAGCCAAGCAATGCTCACAAGCACCCGTGTTGGCTTAGGAGTAAGATAAGATATGTGACACCGATGTGTCGGTGTGAACAGATAAACACTGAATCTGACCGTTTCAATTCCGATTTGAGACGCTTTCATATGTGGCACTGGAATCCGATCCGTATCCGATCTGCGGCAATGCGACTCAGTCTGAACAGCCAGATCGGAATTCTTGCGAATTTTATGTTAATCCAGCTCGACAGTGGTCATCATTCCACGCTGCTGAAGCTCAGAAAAATTTAGGCTGATGTTTCGAATGAAGCGGCCGAACGCGGCTGGAGGAGGACATGAACCGAATAAATGACCGCGGTCGAATAACGTTCCCTTTTTACGGCGAACTCAAACACACTGTGGGTGATAAGCTCAGCTGTCATTGGATCTTTATAATCGCTCCTGTAAGGCTGGCGAAGATGAAACTGAAGCTCCGGGATCGACTGGCGATCTCTGGCAGTCATGACCTCTTCACCTCTGGATGATCCTGTTTTGCGCATGCCGGTCGGTTTAGGAGCTGATATGTTCAGACTGATGTCTCATACAGATCACTTTTAAAAGATAATCTGAACAGCCAAACAACAAAATCCGATTCGGGCCACTTTTACCTGCTGTGTAAACTTGGCCTTAGAAATCCTGTAGAGGTGCTGGAAACAAGCATGATTATAGAGGACGGGATTCGTCTCATTTTTTGGCCATTTTTTGACAACTATGGCCCAAAATGAAGGCCTAGACCTAAAAGTCATGGTTCCCCACTGAAAAGAACACATTTGGAATAATACAGCTCCTTATTTTATAAGTAGGTTTACAGCAGGGAATGTCAGGTCAATCTTTTGGGGCAGTCATGGGCTGGAGGTTAGAGAACTAGCCTTGCGACCGGAAATTCACCGCCTCGGTCCTTTGAGATGACCATCTGTGACTGAGGTGCCCTTGATCAAACCCCCAACTGCTCCCTGGGCGCTGCCCACCCCTCCGGGCAAGTGTCACAGTACGGATGGGTCAGAATGCAGAGGTGAAGTTTCCCTATTGAGGCACTAATAAAGGTCACTTAGACTTAAATATTTACTACTTTTATGTTACATAAAGCTGCATGATCATCATTTGAACGTACTATGTAATTAAAGCAGAGTTGAGTGAAGGTGAAATGAGTGAATCTGTAACACTTTGACATCAGCTGTCCAAACTAATGACGTGTGACATGACTTAAGCATGCTGTGTGCTAACGAGGCAGAGGGCTGACAAGTGGCCCCTCTTTCACCCCATCACACAGCGCAGCGATGAACGAGTGACATTTCTTCTCTTCACTTTCTTCACTTTCCTCTCCACCCTACCCAAAGCCATTTCTCTTCCTTTTCTTCTCTGTATCTTATACGCTCTCCTCTTCCTCTCTCTCCCCCTCGCTCACTCTCTCTCTCTCTCTCTCTCTCTCTCTCTCTCTCTCTCTCTCTCTCTCTCTCTCTCTCTCTCTCTCTCTCTCTCTATGTGCCCCATTCTCTCCTCTCTCTTTATCTCCCTCAGCTTCTTCCTCTGCTGCTTGTCAGTAGGAATTTAATGAGCAGGGAATAGGAGAATTGTCATGTTGAGCAGTGGCAACCTGAAGAATCAGTCTGGGGTCTTGCTGATCAGCAGGGGCACTTTACTATAGGCAGAGGTAGACAACCACCAAGGACCTGTTATAATATTAATTAAATTGGTTTATATATGTTGAATGAATTAAACCAGAAGATAAAACGTGCCAAGCTGTCTGTATTTGAACAATGTTGGTGCTTAAAATATGGAATTAACCAATGGTCACTTGGTTCAAAATGAACTATTATAATGCACCTTTGCCACAAGTCTGTGCCCTGCCGGATCTGCCCCGGTCAAATGTGAGTGCTGTTATTGAGAATGGAAGCAACAACATCTCAGCCATGAAGTGGTAGGCCATGCAAACTTACAGGGCGGGGCTGCCAAACGTTGAAGTGCACAGCGTATAAAAATCACCCGTCACTCGCCAAAGAGTGTCAAACGGCCTCTTGAAGCATCACCAGCGCAAGAATTGTGTGTCATGACCTGCATGGAGTGGGTTTCCATGATCGTACGTTCATCATTGTCTAAATCAAAACTGTCGCACTGTTGGGTAAACTAGGCATGACGGGTCATACAGGCTACTAGGATCATCTTGATTGTGTTTGAAACAGCCCTGAAGAGAAGCCTTCATATACTAGTGCTACCGAGGTCTTCCTTACCCTGACTCCAGATGTCACGTCTTGCAGAAGTTCACGAATGCTAAGTGTTGAATGTTATTCTTTGGTGTGTTTGTTTGTGGTCCCATTCCTGTCTTTGCAGTGGAGCCCAGAATCATTAACCGCACCCTAAGGTAACCCCAGACGGCCTGGAAATCCCTACCACACACACTGCAAAGGCCAACACACACTCTCTGAACTGACTTAGGAAAAACAACCTGACTGAGTCAGAGGAGGAACTGTTGACCTTACTGAATGTGAGGAGGAGCGACTGAACTTACTGTGACTGAGGTGGAACTACTGCCCTCACTGCGACTGAGGTGGAACTACTGACCTCACTGAGTCTGAGGTGGAACTATTGACCTGACCGCATCTGAGGTGGAACTATTGACCTCACTGTGTCTGAGGTGGAACTATTGACCTGACCGCATCTGAGGTGGAACTATTGACCTCACCGCATTTGAGGTGGAACTATTGACCTCACCGCATCTGAGGTGGAACTATTGACCTCACCGCATTTGAGGTGGAACTATTGACCTCATCGCATCTGAGGTGGAACTACTGACCTCACTGCGACTGAGGTGGAACTACTGACCTGACCGCATCTGAGGTGGAACTATTGACCTCACCGCATTTGAGGTGGAACTATTGACCTCATCGCATCTGAGGTGGAACTACTGACCTCACTGCGACTGAGGTGGAACTACTGACCTGACCGCATCTGAGGTGGGACTATTGACCTCACCGCATCTGAGGTGGAAATGCTGACCTCACTGCATCTGAGGTGGAACTACTGACCTCACCGCATCTGAGGTGGAACTACTGACCTCACCGCATCTGAGGTGGAACTATTGACCTCACTGAGGCTGAGGAGGAACTATTGACCTCACTGCGTCTGAGGTGGAACTACTGACCTTTGTGAGTCTGAGGCAAAACAATTCACCTGACTGAGTCTGAGGTGGAACTATTGACCTGACTGAGTCTGAGGAGCCATTGATCCTTTTGAGTCAGGTTAAATTTCCTTAGTTGACTGTTGAATGCAGCCAATAATTTCTGGTCTTTCCTTTAGATTCTCAAACACCCACAATCCTCCACATGCAAGTATTAAAGCATTTGAAAACCAGTAGTGAGTAGAAGAGGTGCAACAGCAGAGTTTACTATGACTCTGCTCCCCAGTGGTGCAACTTGCCATATTAGCAGGTGTTTCAAGTTTGATCTTGGGCAATGCACAGCCATCTGTTGCCAGGAGTCCAGGACAGCACATTTGACCTCTCTGTAGCCCCCCATCTCCCTCATTTCTCAGAAAAATGCTAACCATCGCAGGCATCTGTTAGCTGGCACAACAGCATTGGCAGTTCATGTTCTTCTCCAAGAATGTTGAGATGCAAATGATGTTGAACTTTTAATAGAACGTCATTAATTAGTGACGCTGACGTCTATTAAAATGATCAGAAGCACAAAACACTGAAGGTAAACAGTTTCCATCAGGGAGAACCGAGTGGCTCTGAAATCACTTTTTACACACAAGCAAAGTTTCAGTTTCAGATTTATTTACAACTTAGTTCCAAGTTTAAGTTGAATAAAAACTGGCTTTAAACTCAGGATCACAGATGAGCTCCTTTACTATGTTGATCTGTAGGCGTCTGTTCATAAACATAAACCAGCCCAAACTCATTTACTATAAAATGAAATGGTGTTTGTAGAAATTCAGAAAAAAGCCGCGTCAGTCTCGACTGCATATGTGGACATATTTCTATATTGAGCTCTATTTACACAAAGTTAGGTTAGTTCATCATTTATGTTGAACAGACTCTCCCAAAGTTTTACGCTGCTGCGCTGACGTTGAACCGCGTGCTGCACTGGGTCGGTATGACCAACAGGTCAAAACCAGCTCTAAACAAAGTGACCGCTGGGCCCTGATTGGTGCTCTGGCTTTGCGCTTCTTTCGTTTTGACATGTTACGTTTTATACACACAGAAACCAAAAGGAACGACAGATTTCTCAAAATGTAGGAGGAAAAAGTCGGATATTAGACTCTGAAATGTAGTGGAGTGAAAGGAGAAAGTCGCCCAGAACGGAGAAACTTCAGTACAGATACACCAAAAATACTAAAGTACAGAAACTCATTACATTTACTCAGATACTCAGTTACTCAGTTACTCAGATACTCAGTTACTCAGATACTCAGTTACTCAGGTACTCAGTTACTCAGTTACTGTCCATCACTGTTCTTATGGGCTACCAGGAACATCTCGACTGTGTTTGATGTACCAGTGCTAGGTGAGGTCTGGAGATGTGACGAGCTGAGGAGGTTCAGAATGCTAAGCGTTGTGTATGTTATACTATGATGGTGTGTTTGTTTGTGGCCCCATTTTCTGTCTTTGTAGTGGAGCCCAGAATCATTAAACACACCCTGAGCTATCCCCCAGCAGCCTGGAGATCCCTGCCACACACACTGCAAATGCCAACACACACTCTCTGAACTGACTTAAGGATAACAAATAAATAAAAGAGAAGGAGAGAGGGAAGAAAAGAGAGAGAGAGGCGGAAGAGGAGACGTGATAAACAAACAGGCGTGTAAATGGAGGCTTTCTGCCAGAGAGAATCCGCGCTGGCGCTGGGGAGACAGAGCCCTGCAGGGCACACGGCGAGAAGAGTCCTCTCTGCCAGTGAAGTTGGTGGTAAGCAGATGTGATCAAATAAAGCTCTGAAATCCAATTAAAGACACTGCACAAAAACAATAAGAAGAAAAAACAACAAACAGAATCCATATAGGTTGGGCAGCATGGTTTAATCCGCACAGATGAAAATATCCTCCAATTAACGCTGAGCTCCTGCATTTGACCTCCTAGCCATTCATTTAGTTCAGATCTAATGTTCTGCGGTGCTCAAGCTCTGACTGTATTAAAGAACCAGTGAGTTCGACCTCTGAACACTCAATGGGTCACTGAATGGTCCAGAATTAAGCTCATCACCGTAATAGGTGAATAACTTGTAATCATAATAGATACTGAATAATTCATAGTGGTTACTGAATAAATCACAGTGGATTTTGAATAATTTACATTAGACGCTGAATAATTCATAGTGGATTCTGACTAATTCATAGTAGATGCTGAATAATTCATAATAGACGCTAAATAATTAATAGTGGATGCTAAATAATTCATAGTGGATTCTGACTAATTCATAGTAGATGCTGAATAATTCATAATAGAGGCTGAATAATTAATAGTGGATGCTAAATAATTCATAGTGGATTCTGACTAATTCATAGTAGATGCTGAATAATTCATAATAGAGGCTGAATAATTAATAGTGGATGCTAAATAATTCATAGTGGATACTGAAAAACTAAGCACATGTGTTTAATATAAACTTGCACATAATAAAAGTCGTCAGTCAGTCTTTTTTCCTAGGACATTATAATCTTACTGGAAAATGATGTGAATTAAAACGGAATTCTTATATAACCCCATTCCCGCCAGCAGCAGTGCTGAGTCAGAGCTGCACAGTAGATTCTGATCTTTCTAGCCTGTAATAATCTGATGATTAAAGAAGGTTTAATAAAATATTATCAGGTAACTATCGCAGTCAACTGTACATACAATCAGATTAAAAACCATACAGGACATTGAACGAGAAGTGGTTTATTTCATGCCCACTACCTGTTTAATGCTGAATACAAATGGTGGAAGCAGTAAAGAGACACAGATACAGACAGTGGCACTGCACAGCAACTCGACCTGCTTCATAAATCCACCCCGGGTTTTCCCACATTACTCCCACTCACGTATACAGCCTCATACAATATGTCTTAATAATTTAAATATTCCCAATAAGGCTGGAATTTTAAAAGCTTAGTAATGTCCGTGATTCTTCATCAGCTTCAAGGATAATGAGGATGAAATGAATGCATTGAGAACCACGGAGAGCTTGCAGATGCCACTACATGCTTTAAAAAGTTGGTTCTTTAAGAGATTTTTTTATTAAAGACAAGAGTTCTGTATAGAACCATAAACACTCAGAACCACCTGCACGCTTAATGGGTTCTCTGCATCGTGAAAAGGCTCTTCAGATTGATGGCGAATGGGTTGTATATGGTAATATAAAGCACCTTGTTGAAATCGGTGCTGTACAGCACCGAAGGGTTCTTCTATTGTTCCACGCTTGACGTTGTCACAACAGCAGATCGTTTTTGGTGCCATACAGAACCGTTCCTCAGAAATCTGAAAAATGTTTCACCATGCAAAGAACCAGTTAAGCATGCAAGTGCTTCTGTGAGTGTCCATGGTGTTACATAGAACCACTGTCTTTACTAAATAACCTCTGAAGAACCCATTTAGGTGCTTTATGGAACCATATTTAATACATTCTTCATAATTCTGAAAAACCTTTTCACCATCCACAGAGTTATATCAGCTTGCAAATAGATACGTGAGTGTTTGGGGTTCTGTATAGAACCTCTGTCTTGACTAAATAACCCTTTAAGAACCCATTTTTGATGCTTTATAAACTCTCCATCAATCTGAAGAACCAGTTCACCATGCCAAGAACCATTTAAGAATGTAGAAGGTTCTTTCAGTGTTGATGGTTCTGTATAGAACCATTGTCTTTGCTAAACAGCCCTTGAAGAACCAATTTTGGTACATTACAGAATAATATACAATACATTTATCAATTTGAAGAAGCATTCAACCATTTAAAGAACCGTTTAAGCTTGGAAATGAGTGTTGGTGTCATATACAGAACCACTGTCTTTACTAAAGAACCCATTTTGGTGCGTTACAGAACAATATTCAACACATTTTCCATCAATCTGATGAACGATTTCACCATGCAAAGAGCCATTGAAGCTTGCAAATGTTTGTTTTTTGAGTGTTTGTGGTTCTGTATTGAACCATTTTTGTTACTAAAGAACCATCTCTTGTAAGATTACACAAACACAGATCAGCACAGTGGCCTCAGCGAGGGGGAGATATACACTACATTGCCAAATCCCAAAGGGGTTCTATGGGGTTGAGGTCAGGACTCTGTGCAGGCCAGTCAAGATCTTCCACACCAAACTGGCTCATCCACGTCTTTATGGACCTGCTTTGTGCACTGGTGCTCAGTCATGTTGGAGCAGGAAGGGGCCGTCCCCAAACTGTTCCCACAAAGTTGGGAGCGTGAAATTGTCCAAAATCTGTTAGAGCTGAAGCTTTAAGAGTTCCTTTCACTGGAACTAAGGGGCCGAGCCCAACTCCTGAAAACACCCCCACACCATGATCCCCCCTCCACCAAACTTTACACTCAGCACAATGCAGTCAGACAAGTACCGTCTCCTGGCAACCACCAAACCCAGACTCGTCCATCAGATTTCCAGATGGAGAAGCGTGATTGGTCACTCCAGAGAACACGTCTCCACTGCTCTAGAGTCCAGTGGCGGCGCTTTACTCCACTGCATTCCACGCTTTGCATTGCGCTTGGTGATGTAAGGCTTGGATGCAGCTGCTCGGCCATGGAAACCCATTCCATGAAGCTCTCTACGCTGTTCTTGAGCTGATCTGAAGGCCACTTAAGTTTGGAGGTCTGTAGTGATTGACTCTGCAGAAAGTCGGTGACCTCTGCGCACTATGCCCCTCAGCATCCGCTGACCGCTCTGTCATTTTACGTGGCCGACCACTTCGTGGCTGAGTTGCTGTCGTTCCCAATCGCTTCCACTTTGTTATAATCCCACTGACAGTGGACTGTGGAATATTTAGTAGTGAGGAAATTTCCCGACTGGACTTGCTGCACAGGTGGCGTCCGATCACGGTACCACGCTGGAATTCACTGAGTTCCTGAGAGCGACCCATTCTTTCACTAATGTCTGTAGAAGCAGTCTGCAGGCCTAGGGGCTCGGCTTTATACACCTGTGGCCGTGGAAGTGACTGGAACACCTGAATTCCATGACGACTGAGGACTGGCAATATAGTGTATATATACACATTCATATATTCCTATGCATACAGTATTTTCAATATCATGAGTACATTGAGAGACATTTCCATCTCTGCTTTGCCAATGTGAGGCAATTTAATTATGATTCATGTCAATAGAGCCTTATTAATCTGAAGAAAGGGAATCAGAGGGCGAGCAGAAATAGTGCCACAGGGTAAAGAAGAGAACGGCAGTCTTTCTCTTTTCCTCTCTCTGTTTCTTGATCTCTCTGCTCTCTCTTTTCTTAGCACAGTGGTTTGGAATAAATGCGAAGCGAGGCTCATTATTCTTTATGATCACATGGACTGGGCAGAGTGCGGCACTTGGTTAAGAATCCACATAATTGGCCCTCTTGAATAAGAATCTGAATTGGAGGTCCTCTTGCTAAACATTCAGGGCTGAGTTTCCTGGAAGCATCTTAGCACTAAATTTTAGAGGGAAGAGCGAGCATCACAATGAACACTCTCTCTACCAATTAAGATGATCGTTAGACTCAGAATTACTGGCCCCGTTTACACCTGGTCACTTCTTGCATCTTGAGTATCAGGAGTATGTCTGGAAGGCCACATAAAGAGCAAATGTAAACGCACCCGAGACGCATTTAAAACCGATATAGTCAGTCAGATCCCTTCCCGCAGTGGACCGAGACGCGTTTGAGACACATAATAGCAGCGTAAACACATCCGTCTCCGCAAGACGCGTTCAACAACCGAGACTCTACCACGAAACCACTCCTGTTACAGCCAAAATTCCTCCCAGTGCAACCAAAACCCCATCCAGCACAAGCAAACTCCTCCCAGTGCAACTGGAAACCCTCCCTTTACAATAAAAACTCGACTGGACGCCCTTGGTGAGAATCGGAATTGTGGGCACCCTTGGTGAGAATCGGAATTGTTGGCGCCCTTGGTGAGAATTGGAATTGTGGGCGCCCTTGGTGAGAATCGGAATTGTGGGCGCCCTTGGTGAGAATCGGAATTGTAGGCGCCCTTGGTGAGAATCGGAATTGTGGGCGCCCTTGGTGTGAATCGGAATTTCAGTAGACGATGGTTCAACGATTCTTTAAGCTTTAGATGCCAACAGTGAACATGAATTTGTTGCTGGAGAGGCTCCAAATGCTGAGTGGCACGTCTACCATCGGCACACAGCGCCGAGGGTAAGTGACCACCCCCCCAACCCCCCCCCCCCCCCCCTGTTAACTCATCTACCTGCTTCTTCGCACCAAAAGGAAGAGGGACCGGATCGATGGAGCCAAGTGGCAGTGTGCTCTTGAGGCATGTCTGGAGTGTGTGTGTGTCTGTGTGTGTGTGTGTCTGTGTGTGTGTGAGTTTGACCTGCCAGGTGGTCAAACGGCCTGTTTTGATGAGTTGACCACTGCTGAAGCCCCCGAGTGACCAGACTGAAGAAAAGCCGTATGCTCTTTCTTTCCGTCTTTCTGTTTGTTTTGTCTTTCGGTTTCTTTCTCCCCCTTATTTCACTCTCTCTCTCTCTCTCTCTGTCTCTCTCTCTCTCTCTCTCTCTTTACTTCTCTCTCTCTCTCTCTCTCTCTCTCTCTCTCTCTCTCTCTCTCTCTCTCTCTCTCTTTACTTCTCTCTCTCTCTCTCTCTCTCTCTCTCTCTCTCTCTCTCTCTCGCTCTCTCTTTCTTTTCTCTGTCTCTCTTTACTTCTCTCTCTCTCTCTCTCTCTCTTTACTTCTCTCTCTCTCTCTCTCTCTCTCTCTCTTTACTTCTCTCTCTCTCTCTCTTTACTTCTCTCTCTCTCTCTCTCTCTCTTTCTTTACTTCTCTTCTCTCTGTCTCTCTCTCTCTCTCTTTCTTTACTTCTCTTCTCTCTGTCTCTCTCTCTCTTTACTTCTCTCTCTCTCTCTCTCTCTCTCTCTCTCTTTCTTTACTTCTCTTCTCTCTGTCTCTCTCTCTCTTTACTTCTCTCTCTCTCTCTCTCTCTCTCTCTTTCTTTACTTCTCTTCTCTCTGTCTCTCTCTCTCTTTACTTCTCTCTCTCTCTCTCTCTCTCTCGCTCTTTACTTCTCTCTCTCTCTCTCTTTACTTCTCTCTCTCTCTCTCTCTCTCTCTTTACTTCTCTCTCTCTCTCTCTTTACTTCTCTCTCTCTCTCTATCTCTGTCTCTCTCTCTCTTTCTTTACTTATCTCTCTCTGTCTCTCTCTCTTTCTCTTCTCACTCTCTTTCTTTCTCTCTCTCACTACCTCCTCTTCCTTTACATTTTACTCTTTATACTCTTTTCTCTCCCCCCACACTCCCTCTTTATCTGCTCTTAATTTCTGTCTTATTTTCTTTCTTTTCTTTCTCTCTTACCCCTTCATCCTCTCTTGCTCTGTTGTCTCTAATTTCTCTGTGCCTTTATTCTTTTTTCTTCTCTTCCTCTCTTTTCTCCCTGATCCTTTTCTCATCTTTCTTTTGACCTCTCTTCTTCTTTCTCTCTTCCTTTTTCTTTTCAGTTCTCCCTCTAATTTATTTAGTTTTACTTTCTCTCTTCTGTGTATTTATATCACTTTTTCTTTCTTAATCTCTCTTTATCTTTGTCTTTTTCCTTTTCTCTGCTTTTCTCCTTTCTATTTCTGTCATTCCTTTTCTCTCCTCTCCCTCGCTCTCCTCCTCCTTCCTTTTCTCTTCTCTCTCCTTGCGTCCTCCTTCTCTAATATGAATATTGCATTTGAAGCGTATTCATAATACATAGGCACTCGGTGTAGTGTAATTAGAGCACATTATCATATCAGCTCCTCTTCCTCTGCTTCATCACGTTATCCTAACAAATATCTCCAGTACAAACAGGCAGCCGACGCCTTCGTTCATTTCCCCTGATGTTCGCGTCTATATTTTAATGGTGCTGCTGGTGTGAAATGAGCTGGAGAGAGTCGAGTTCATCATGCGTGGGTAAAAAAACCAGCGGCAGCACATTATTATAAACCATAATGATAAATATGAGCCCTAAACATAACCTAGTGTTTATTATTAAAAGAGCAACGTCTGAATCTACACATTACAGTGAGAATAATCATCCCCATTATTCTTTATTGCATCATGAGAAAGAACCACTGAGAGGAACCGAGACTCAGAAAGAGGTTTTAGCATCAAATAAACAAACGCCGCTCAGCTCCGCCCTCTAAAGACGTCATTAACGATCATCAAATAAACAAACGCCGCTCAGCTCCGCCCTCTAAAGACGTCATTAACGACCATCAAATAAACAAACGCCGCTCAGCTCCGCCCTCTAAAGACGTCATTAACGACCATCAAATAAACAAACGCCGCTCAGCTCCGCCCTCTAAAGACGTCATTAACGACCATCAAATAAACAAACGCCGCTCAGCTCCGCCCTCTAAAGACGTCATTAACAACCATCAAATAAACAAACGCCGCTCAGCTCCGCCCTCTAAAGACGTAATTAACGACCATCAAATAAACAAACGCCCCTCAGCTCCGCCCTCTAAAGACGTCATTAACGACCATCAAATAAACAAACGCCGCCCAGCTCCGCCCTCTAAAGACGTCATTAACAACCATCAAATAAACAAACGCCGCTCAGCTCCGCCCTCTAAAGACGTCATTAACGACCATCAAATAAACAAACAGCTCCGCCATCTAAAGACGTCATTAACGACCATCAAATAAACAAACGCCGCTCAGCTCCGCCCTCTAAAGACCTCCTTAACGACCAGCTCCGCCCATTAGAAGTTTCACTAAATGTTTCTTCCATATTTTCTCCTTTACTCGCATATTAAGGGGGTTCCTTGAGAATTTAACTCCCATTCAGTGACACATAAAGACCCAGATGGAAGAATGAAGCTCCCATTGAACTTTGCAGTCTGAGGTCTCTGACATGGTTAACTCAGTGATCTCTCAGTGAGGTTAACTGATGGGGGTCTTCAGAAACACACACCACCCTAACAGAGTCAGTTGCTCAAATGAAAGGTCAGAAGACGTTGTAACTCCTTGGTGTTTGTTCACTGACCCCGGTCAGCCACCTATTACAAAATATAACGTAATCAATAACCGTTTATGGTGAAGAGAACGCAGCATTTTCAGTACATCACAGGCTGAGATGGACGAATAAATAAGAGTAAATGAGAATTATGACAGGTGATCAGTGCGACAGCATGTGACCGAGCGAGACTTTCACAATCAATTTTCCTTTTGTTGGTCGCGTAGAAACGAGACAGCCGGTGGCGCGGCGTGAAATTGGTTGATTTTGTTTCTTGTTTCTGAAGCAATTAATTTTATCTGTTTTTTATTATATTCCCTCGATTCTTGCCTAATGCCGCTCCCCTGAGGAGCACAGACCTGAGGAACTCTCCAGGAGGCAACTTTGCACGCTTCAGCAATCAGACATTAGCAGAGCGCTAAAAATTTACTGTAATTGTGCTTTCAGCCTTTATTTAAGGCCTAACTAGAACAATTTTGAGGCACTATTTAATCCTCAGACATCTTTTTTGTTATATTGTTTCAATGTAGTTACACATATAAGTACAGAGTGGTGTCGTGATTTAGCTACATGTCCATTTCAGACATTCTGTATCAACAGCTCTAACCATGAGTCTAATATCTGTCCATTTGCTTTGACATCAAAAATAACAAATATTTAACAAAAAATGAAAACAAGACAATCCATATTTGATAAGTTCTTCAAGTTATAATAAACGTTTTGCCCAAAATTTCTCTGCTTGTTTCAACAAACTACGGGTCATAAATAATCCATCTAAAATGGGTATTGAGTCCTAAAGTTTTCAAAACAGAAATGATTTATCTTGTTGGTGTTTGTGTTTTTGCCAGTAATGAAGATACAGTGTTATCGATGTAAAGCAGGACTCTTAAAATGTATCTGACTCTCCCTTTGTGGAGAATTTTCAGCCTGCTAAACATGAGTGAGTGAGTGAGTGAGTGAGTGAGTTACAAGCCATATAAAATGACTACCACAATAGAGATCACACAGTTGTATGCAGTAGTTAGGCAACCCTGTCCAAACTACACTCTCCCTACGTTCTTGAGCAAATTATTAGAAAACTCTGTGTTAAAGCACACTTTTTATTTGATTAACTTTAATGAGAGAAAACATAGTAATTGTGGTACGTGTGTGTACATTTTAATAGTTTTGATGTCCCAGAAATGGCATTAGGAATTGTCAGCTGGTCATAATCCCAAAGCATAATAAATTCTGTCATTTTCAAACCTTGTGCTAACACTCAGTAACTGGGCCAAACTCAGCTGTTGCAGTGTGAAGTTCCTACCTAGTAGCCTAGTCCTACTTTGCTGTTAAGGAATAGTCAAGTCCCTGGCTTCCATCCAACACATTTAAACTCCACTATCATGGTACAAAGTCAACAGCTAGTGGCCCAGTCATACTTTGCTGTTACAGTATGAAGGCCTCAGTTTCCAGCCCATTGAAACCTCACTGCTGTGATGTGAGGCCCTGCCTCATGACCCAGTCAAACTCCACTACCGTGGCATTCTCAAGTGAGAAGTCTTTGCTTTGTGGCCTATTCAAACTCTACTATTTTAGTGCAAAGTCCCCAGCCTGTGGCCACTCAAACTCTGCATCACAATAGTGGAGTTTCACTAGGCCACAAGGTGGTGGCTTCACATTTGACAGCAAAGTCCCTGCCTAACGGCCCGGTTGAACTCTGCTGTTGTGGTGTGAAGACCCTGGCTTGTAGCCTATTTAAACGCTGCTGTCAAATGTGAAGTCCCACCATGTAGCCTAGTGAAACCACACTGTTATCATTTTAATTCCCTGCCTGATGGCCCGGTCAAACTCTGCTGTTGTGGTGTGAAGTCCCCGGCTTGTAGCCCACTCAAACTCTGCTGTCAAATGCAAAGCCCCCACCTCTCAGCCCAGTGAACTCTGCAGTCGTGATGCTACGTCCCCAGCTTGTGGCCTAGTCAGAATCTGCTGTCATTGTGTGAAGTCCCAGGTTTGTCACATGCAAAGTCTTTGCTTTGTGGCCCATTCAAACACTGCTGTTGTAGTATGATGTCCCCACCTTGTGGCCCCATGAAATTCCACTGTTTCTATGTAAAGTCCTTGCCTGGCTGCCTGGTCAAACTGTCAAATGCAAAGTCCCTAGATCATGGCCCAGTCAAACTCCACAGTTGGGGTGTGAAGTCCCCGGCTTGTAGCCCACTTAAACTCTGCTATCAAATGCAAAGTCCCCCCACCTTGCAGCCCATTAAACTCCACAGTCGGGATGCAATGTCCCCATTATGTGGCCTAGTCAAACTCCACTACTACAATGAAAAAGTATTCCCCTCATTCCACTGGCTCTTCAGAACTTCTGGAGAATGAAGAGGCGGGGCACAAGGGGCTTCAAACCATTCATCAGCCCCTCAGCCTTCAGCTTGTGTTTAAAACACTAAATGAACAATCTCAGCAGTGAAAACACCCACTTCAGACCCACTTATGCAAATCAGACACACAGACACACTATAAACAACATCTTCACTACTACAGTGAAAAGTGTCCCGGCTCACAGGCTCGTCAAGCTCCTCTACAGAGCCTGTCAGTTCACTCTCAATCAATGATGGAAATCTCCAGAGCCAACGGGGACACTTCTCAACACAAACAAACCTTAAACAGCCACAAACAACACAAAACAAACAAAAAGAGTAAAAAAGGAGAAAGCAGTGAGATAGAGAGAGAAAGGAGTGAGATAAAGACAGAGAGAAAGAGAAAGGAGTGAGATAAAGAAAGAGACAGCGAGAAAGAAAAAGGAGTGAGATAAAGAGAGAGAAAGAAAGAGAAAGCAGTGAGATAGAGAGAGAAAGAAAGAGAAAGCAGTGAGATAGAGAGAGAAAGAAAGAGAAAGCAGTGAGATAAAGAGAGAGAGAAAGAAAAAGGAGTGAGATAAAGAGAGAAAGAGAAAGGAGTGAGATAAAGAAAGAGAGAGAAAGAGTCAGGGGTGAGATAGAGAGAAAGAGAAAGGAGTGAGATAAAGAGAGAGGAAGAAAGAGAAAGCAATGAGATAGAGAGAGAAAGAAAGAGAAAGCAGTGAGATAAAGAGAGAGGAAGAGAAAGCTGTGAGATAGAAGGAGAAAGGAGTGAGATAAAGACAGAGAGAGAAAGAGTCATGGGTGAGAGAGAGAATGAGATAAAGAGAGAGAGTGAGATAGAAAGAGAAAGGAGCGAGAGAGAGACAGGAATGAGATAAAGAGAGAGAGATAGTGAGATAGAAGAGGAGAAAGCAGTGAGATAGAGAGAGAAAGAGAAAGGAGTGAGATAAAGAGAGAGAGAAAGAGAAAGGAGTGAGATAAAGAGAGAGAGAAAGAGAAAGGAGTGAGATAAAGAAAGAGAGAGAAAGAGTCAGGGTTGAGATAGAGAGAAAGAGAAAGGAGTGAGATAAAGAGAGAGGAAGAAAGAGAAAGCAATGAGATAGAGAGAGAAAGAAAGAGAAAGCAGTGAGATAAAGAGAGAGAGAAAGGAGTGAGATAAAGAAAGAGAGAGAAAGAGTCAGGGGTGAGATAGAGAGAAAGAGAAAGGAGTGAGATAAAGAGAGAGAAAGAAAGAGAAAGCAATGAGATAGAGAGAGAAAGAAAGAGAAAGCAATGAGATAAAGAGAGAGAGAAAGAGAAAGGAGTGAGATAAAGAAAGAGAGAGAAAGAGTCAGGGGTGAGATAGAGAGAAAGAGAAAGGAGTGAGATAAAGAGAGAGGAAGAAAGAGAAAGCAATGAGATAGAGAGAGAAAGAAAGAGAAAACAGTGGGATAAAGAGAGAGAGAAAGAAAAAGGAGTGAGATAAAGACAGAGAGAGAAAGAGTCAGGGGTGAGATAGAGAGAAAGAGAAAGGAGTGAGATAAAGAGAGAGGAAGAAAGAGAAAGCAATGAGATAGAGAGAGAAAGAAAGAGAAAGCAGTGAGATAAAGAGAGAGAGAAAGAGAAAGGAGTGAGATAAAGAAAGAGAGAGAAAGAGTCAGGGGTGAGATAGAGAGAAAGAGAAAGGAGTGAGATAAAGAAAGAGAGAGAAAGAGTCAGGGGTGAGATAGAGAGGAAGAGAATGCTGTGAGATAGAAGGAGAAAGGAGTGAGATAAAGACAGAGAGAGAAAGAGTCATGGGTGAGAGAGAGAATGAGATAAAGAGAGAGAGTGAGATAGAAAGAGAAAGGAGCGAGAGAGAGACAGGAATGAGATAAAGAGAGAGAGATAGTGAGATAGAAGAGGAGAAAGCAGTGAGATAGAGAGAGAAAGAGAAAGGAGTGAGATAAAGAGAGAGAGAAAGAGAAAGGAGTGAGATAAAGAGAGAGAGAAAGAGAAAGGAGTGAGATAAAGAAAGAGAGAGAAAGAGTCAGGGTTGAGATAGAGAGAAAGAGAAAGGAGTGAGATAAAGAGAGAGGAAGAAAGAGAAAGCAATGAGATAGAGAGAGAAAGAAAGAGAAAGCAGTGAGATAAAGAGAGAGAGAAAGAGAAAGGAGTGAGATAAAGAAAGAGAGAGAAAGAGTCAGGGGTGAGATAGAGAGAAAGAGAAAGGAGTGAGATAAAGAGAGAGAAAGAAAGAGAAAGCAATGAGATAGAGAGAGAAAGAAAGAGAAAGCAGTGAGATAAAGAGAGAGAGAAAGAGAAAGGAGTGAGATAAAGAAAGAGAGAGAAAGAGTCAGGGGTGAGATAGAGAGAAAGAGAAAGGAGTGAGATAAAGAGAGAGGAAGAAAGAGAAAGCAATGAGATAGAGAGAGAAAGAAAGAGAAAGCAGTGAGATAAAGAGAGAGAGAAAGAGAAAGGAGTGAGATAAAGAAAGAGAGAGAAAGAGTCAGGGGTGAGATAGAGAGAAAGAGAAAGGAGTGAGATAAAGAGAGAGGAAGAAAGAGAAAGCAATGAGATAGAGAGAGAAAGAAAGAGAAAACAGTGGGATAAAGAGAGAGAGAAAGAAAAAGGAGTGAGATAAAGACAGAGAGAGAAAGAGTCATGGGTGAGAGAGAGAATGAGATAAAGAGAGAGAGTGAGATAGAAAGAGAAAGGAGCGAGAGAGAGACAGGAATGAGACAAAGAGAGAGAGATAGTGAGATAGAAAGAAAAAGGTGTGAGATAAAGAGAGATAGAGAGTGAGAGAGACAGAAAGAGAAACCATCTTAACCATCGACCTATGCAGATATATGACGAGATGTATGTTTATATATTAAGGGAACAATTTATTTCCCCCCAGACTGTGTTCCTTTAACCCTTTACACACCAGTTACCAGGGGGTTAATCTGTGGGTGTTCCTTCTCTCGTGTCCTTGTGTGTAAATTCAGAAAGGACAGATTCTAATGAGCGAATTAGAAAGCAGGTTTAATTAGAAAATGATGTCAATCAGGTCCGTCTAAGCCTAATTAGTTTCCTAGCTAACTAGATAGTTTGTGTACTCATGGTGTTATTTATTCTCTGGCTGCCTGAATGTTGAGGTTTTTTGGGCAGCGGGGGCCGCAGGAACGTGTGGGACGGGAATTTTAACAGCGTTCGGCGTGACGGTAAACACTTCTCGGCTCGCGGGTTTGTTTACTCTCCTCTCACCGTCTAATGGATTTTTAGGAAGAATGATCACGTCCCAGCAGATGGATCAAAAACTCCGCATTGAGATAGAACAGAAGGGACAAAGCACAGCTTACATAAACAGCTTGGGTTGAGAAGAGGTATTATTAGAGTTAATACCATCAACATAATATTCACATGTAATTCTCTGATTATGTAATTAAGTACGTGGTCTTGTAATGATTTATATTTACATTCGATATCTTCTGAAACTTGAAGGACAGCGTTCCAAACAGCTGACATAAAGCTGTATAGGTATACTATGTGGCCAAGAGTATGTGGACACTCCTCCTAATTATTAAGTTCAGGTGTTTCAACTCCACCGTTTGCGAACAGGTAGACAAAAGCAAACACTCTTCATTGATCGAACGCTGACAGTAGAATGAGCTGCACTGAAGAGCTCAGAGACTTTAAACATGACACTGTTATAGGATCCACCTCTGCCACAACTCAGAATGAAATTTACTTCCTGCTAGAGCTGCCCTAGACAACCGTAAGTGCTATTATTGTGAGATAGAAGCCGCCCTCTAAAGGTGTCATTAACAAACGTTGAAAATAAACAAATGTTGCTCACTGCTGCCCCCTTGCTGTGCATTTGTTCAATTACATGGCAGAGAAAGGGGTTTGGAGTTCGTCTCACTGCAGTGGTCTTGTGCTTTTGAAGAGTTTGTGAGCAAAGTTTCTTCAAGTGTACTTTTCTGTGGGACAGTATCTTCCAGGAGGCTGAATGAAACCTGAGTGTTATCAGACATGACTGATCTGCAATGTCCTCCGACACTGCTGCTAAAATCATCATTTATGTAGGTGGCTGGGTAAAAATATTTTTCATTACCTTTTTCCAGGTGGACTTTATTTGCCAGTCGCATCATTTGGGCTGTGTGGGCTGGTCTCCCGCATTCGATACAATTACAGGAACTGAGACTACACGTGTCAGTGGTCAGGAGCACCTGGTGCTAAATGGCACATATTCAGTGCTTTTCTTGCATTATTTCCCCACCAGTCCGTTTATTAAGGCTTTGTGGCGTCAGGTACGAAAAATCATTTCTATGTGACCAGTTGTCCATCTCTGTTTACCCCTTTGACATTAACAGGTCATTTTGTTAATGTGTTTTCAAGACTAATATATGCAAAGGAGCTTTATTGTGATTGGCTGCCCATATTGCCTCTCATTCAAAACGCAGGCAATGTATTAAGTTGGCACTGAAATCCTCAGGGCTGAGAGGAAAAATTCAGCAGCCACTCTTTTGGATGTGAGGATTCTTTGGAAGCTGTAATGATCCACTTGCTTCCCAACAGGCAGGAACAGCACAACGTTTACTCGTTTTCTTATACCTTCCACTCCAACTCTGCTACACACTCTCGGCTGAATGGTGGGGTTAAACTGCTGTTGGCTGAAAGGGTGGGGTTAATCTTCTGTGGGCTGATGAGTGGGGCTAAAGTGCTATATGCTGAATGGGCGGGGCTAAACTGCTATAGGCTGACTGGATGCAGCTAAACTGCTGTATGCTGAATGGGCGGGGCTAAACTACTGTAGGCTGAATGGGCAGGGCTAAACTGCTGTAGCCTGACTGGGTGGGGCTAAAGTTCACTAATATAAATGGGTGGAGCTAAACTGCTGTATGCTGAATGGGCGGGGCTAAACTACTGTAGACAGAACGTGCGGGGTTAAACTGCTGTAGGCTGAATGGGCGGGGCTAAACTGCTGTAGCCTGACTGGGTGGGGCTAAAGTTCACTAATATAAATGGGTGGAGCTAAACTGCTGTATGCTGAATGGGCGGGGCTAAACTACTGTAGACAGAATGGGCGGGGTTAAACTGCTGTATGTTGAAAGGGCGGGGCTACACTGCTGCAGGCTGCAATGTGGGTGGAGCTAAACTATGTATGGTGTATGGGCGGGGCTAAATTTATCTATTTTTTTCCCCATCAACTTTATGGACTGGGGAGTCAGTGTGTTTTCTTCTCACTTTAACAGAAACGGTCAGAGCTGAATTATCGAATGGGTGGTCACAGTTGTGACATCACAACCATGGTGAACTTCAAACAGGCTGTTTGAAGGGGCTTAGGGGGACTGTATGGGCTGAGAAGTGAATGCTTACAAAGTTTAAACGACAGATCAAACCTTTTTTCATTTCAGAGAAACATGAATAACTCGTTGACTCCTCTACCATGACATGGGCCCTTTAAGAGTGCAGACCAGGACGCAGTGACAGTGAAGGAAGCAGCCGAGAAGCCTCCGGAGGCAGGAGAGGGTGAAGCAGGAGAGAGAGAGGATGGAGTTCATGGACATTGATGCATTTGCCAGTCGCCGCCATCAGATATGATGTCTAAAAATACCAGCAAACAAATAGACATGTCGAGAGAGGGAAAGAGAGAGATGGGGGCAGCCGATGCAGGTCAGCTTAGCCAACACAATTACCAGCTGTTTCCGAAAAACTCCAGGGATATCTTCACTGCTCCTGCTCCTCCAGATGGGATAAAGCTGACATCTGCCCTCTGCAACACAATCCACTCTGGGGGAAAATGCATCTGTTTCTATTCAATTCAGTTTGCGATGTTTATTGTATCAGAGCATTTTACCAAAAGGACACAAACCGGCCACCAAAATTAAAGGGATACTCCAAAAATTCCCGCCTTAATCTTTAACTGTTGCAAATGCAACATAATTTCCATACATTTCCCTGAACTGAGAAAAGTCCAGAAAACCCACCTCATCAAAATTCACTTATAATACAACCCCGTTTCCAAAAAAGTTGGGACGCTGTGCAAAATCGAAATAAAAATAAAATTCAACAATGTACAAATCATCTAAACCCCATATTTCATTAAAAATAGTACAAAGACAACAAATCAAATGTTGAAACTGAGGAATGTTATTGTTTATTTTGAAATATTTGCCCACTTTGAATTTGATGCCAACAACATGTTCCAAAAAGGCTGGAATGGGGGCCTGTTTACCGCTGTGATTCATCAGTTTCAGGGTCTCGTGTCATATTTTTTATTTCATAATGCTCCAAATGTTCTCAGTGGTGACCGGTCTGGACTGCAGGCAGGTCAGTTTAGCACCTGGACTCTTTTAATATGGAGCAGTGCTGCTGTAATACATGCAGAATGTGGTTTTACATCGTCTTGCTGAAATAATCAAACCTTCCCTGAAAAAGACGTCGTCTGGACGGCAGCAGATGTTGCCAAAGCATGTATATATCATTCAGCTTCAATGGCGCCTTCACAGATGTGCAGGTCACCCATGCCGTGTGCACTAATGCCCCCTAAACCATCATGAATATTGGCTTTAGAACTGAGCACTGATAACAAGCTGAGGGGTCTTCAGCCTGGAGGACACAGTGTCCATGATTTCCAAAAAGAAGTTCAAATGTTGATTCATCAGACCGCCAGACACTTTTCCTCTTCCCCTCAGTCCATTTTAAATGAGCTCTGGCCCAGAGAAGGTGGCAGCGTTTCTGGATCCTGTTTATATTTGGGTTCTTCTTTGTGTTTTAGAGTTTAACAGCGTTTGTGGATGCAGTGATGAACTGTGTTCACAGACAGTGGTTTTCAGAAGTGTTTCTGAGCCCATGCAGTGATTTCCACTACAGAATCATGTCTGTCTTTCGGTGGTTTCTAAGGTGATTGCTAGGCCATTGCTATTGTATCCCAAGTGGTGGATAGGCCATTGTTATGGTATGCTTGGTGGTTGACAGGGTGTTGCTAGTTTCTTGCTATGGCATCTCAGATGGTTGCTAAGGTGTTGCTACGCTCTTGCTATGGAATCCTAGGTGATTGCTAGGCCATTGCTATTGTATCCCAAGTGGTTGATAGGCCATTGCTATGGTATGCCAGAGTCTATCCCTATGGCATCTTACGTGGTTGGTAAGCCATTGCTAGGCCATTGCTGTGGTATGATTAATATGCCACTGTCATAGTATCCCAGGTGGTTGCTAAGGTGTTGCTAGACCATTGCTATGAAATCCCAGCTGGTTGCTAAGATGTAATTAGGCTATTGTTATAGTATCACAGCTGGTTCCTAAGGTGTTACTAGGCTGTTGATATAGTGTCGCTAGAGGATTACTGTGTTATCCCAGGTGGTTGCTAATATATGTGTAACGTATGTGCAAAGTTTTGTGGTTCTGAACATTGTGACCGATGAGGAGTAGAAGGGTAAAACGCAGAACAGTCCAGTTTTATCGAGCCAACTTAATAAGCCTGCAGTGTAAGGCTCTAAATGTTAAGATGCTTATAGTGTGTCTGTGTGTCTGATTTGCATAAGTGGGTCTGAAGTGGGTGTTGTCACTGCTGAGATTGTTCATTTATTGTTTTAAACTGAAGTCGAAGGCTGAGGGGCTGATGAATGGTTTGAAGCCCCCCTGTGCCCCGCCTCTCCATTCTCTGTGAAAGGTTAAATCCCGCTAATGAGAGCAAGGGAAGGAGTGAGGGAATGAGGGATTGTGGGTAAAGGTCAGGGTTAGAAGCAGGGTGTGCATAATAAATGCTGCGTCACTCCAGGTAAAGGCTAAACAAACAGGCCTGGTATCTTTCCTATGCACACTTCATCCGTTCTCTCTCTCCTGGGTTCTTCAGTTCCGTCTGTCCGTCTTACTGAACTGCTGTGTCATCCCAATAAATCAAGCACGCTGCCATTAAGTCAATTAAGCCGTCTTTATTGCAGTGCCCCCTAGGGGTCATCCTACAGGGACAATGAAAATCAACTTGAATATTTTTCATATCAACAATATACATAGGGTGACACAGTGGCGCGGTGGGTAGTGCCGTCACCTCACAGCGAGGAGGGCCTGGGTTCGATTCCCTGGCCGGGCGACCGGGGTCCTCTCTGTGTGGAGTTTGCGTGGGTTTCCTCCGAGTTCTCCGGTTTCCTCCCACAGTCCAAAGACATGCAGTCAGGCCGATTGGACATGAGGAATTGCTCCTAGGTGTGAGTGACTGTCTGTCTGCCCTGCGATGGACTGGCCACCTGTCCAGGGTGTATCCTGCCTTCCGCCCGATGACCGCTGGGATAGGCTCCAGCACCCCCCTGTGACCCTGAGAGAGAAGCGGCTTAGAAAATAGATGGATGGAAAAATATACATATTTTTAGTACTTTATGGATAGTAATATTAGTAGAAATTCATGTTGAATATTAACTGTATTAGAACTTGTATTCAAATTCTTAGAATTTAATAAAATTTAATTTTGGATATTAATTTTTATAAAACTTAAAAATGTAAAAAATCTAGATATTAATGTACTGGAATTTCATTAAAATTGCATTCCAGATATTAAATTTTATTTCTTATATCTATAAACTTTATGGTCCTATTCCATATATGAGACACAATTAATTAATCACAATTAATTTTCATAGAACTTCATTTAAGACATTCTTTTTTTTAGAACTTCTTGCCGAATATTAATTTTATTACATCTTCATTTTGGATATTTTCATTTCCTTTCTGGAAATGAACTTTTAAGAATTTAATTCTTGATATTATTTTTAACAGAAATTAATTCTGAAAATGTATTTTATTAGAACTAACTTCTAGATATCAATTTTATTAGAACTGTATTAATATTAGATTTTTCTGGATATTAACTTATTAGACCTTATTCATGCTGAATAACAATTTTGTTACAATTTCATTCTAGATATTAACTTTACCAGAATTTTATTTTTGTATATTAGTTTTATAATAACGGTCACTTACTAATATTAAAATGTTATTTTCGATATTAAATTTTGCAGAACCTTAGATATTGATTTTATAGGAATTCATTTTTATTCAAACTTGACTGTAGATATTTTATTAGAATATTAACTTCACTAGAATATCTTTCTAGATATTGATTTTATTAGAACTTCATTCTCAACACAAATTTTTATTAAAACTTAATTCTGAAAGTTGATTTTTTTAGAACTTCCTTCTAGATCAATTTTATTAGAACTTAATTTTAGATATTGATTTAAATAATGCTTAATTCTAGATATTATTTTTAGTAGAATTTCTTTCTAGATATTTCTTTCTGGTGTTTCATTTTATGAGAATTTATTTCTGAAAGTTAATTTTTTTAGAACTTCATTCTAGATCAATTTTATTTGAACTTCATTGTAGATATCAATTTTAGTAATACTTAACTCAATATTAATTTTAATAGTTTCTTTCTAGATATTAATTTCTTTCTGGTGTTTAATTTTATGAGAATTTATGTCTGAAAGTTTATTTTTTAGAACTTTATTCTAGTTTAATTTTAGTAGAGCTTAAGTCTAGATATTCATTTACAAAAATATCTTTGTACTCAATAATTTTACTAGAATATATTTCTAGATATTAAATTTATTAGAATGTTGTCCTAGATTTTATTTCTATTAGAGCTTTTTTTGGAAAGCAATTTCAAGTTTTTACCTAATTTTTTATTTTTTATTCTGAATTATACAAAATAATATATTCAAATTGGATCATGACTGTATTCGAGATTTCTTGTTGCCCTGAATCGTTTCCAACACTAACATAATTAAATCAAAGTGTGCAATCATGATTACGGCTGGTTCAGAATGCGCATAATAAAGTTTCTCACCTGCATCGGTCAGTGTCTGTCTGTCCATTATCCTCAAAGGTTCTCCAGCGCTTTCTGACTGGGCTGAAACTGTTGTTCTGAGTGGAGTTTTGATAGAACTTGAGATGGAACTTTATTTTTCTTGTCTTCTGTAGTCTAGTCGGCTCAGACGGAGCTCTGCCTGCAGCGCCTGAGGAGTGTTTCTGTAATTGAATAAAACATCTGCAGTGTTGTAAAGTATAGCCTGGACCTCTGTGTTTCTCAGGAGGCTTGAGAAGGTCAATAACAGCCTCTCCAGCAGCTCTTCAGAGCCGGGATGACAGGGTACTGACTTTACATCTTCTCTCTACTTTGTTTGGCTCTTTAAAAAAAGAAATAAAAAAACTTGTATATGGTGGTCTGGAGTTTCCCCATTATCTGATTACTGTCTGATTCATGTAGACCTGGAGTTTCCTCATTATCTGATTACTGTCTGATTCATGTAGACCTGGAGTTTCCCCATTATCTGATTACTGTCTGACTCCTGTAGACCTGGAGTTTCCCCATTATCTGATTACTGTCTGATTCATGTAGACCTGGAGTTTCCTCATTATCTGATTACTGTCTGACTCATGTAGACCTGGAGTTTCCCCATTATCTGATTACTGTCTGACTCATGTAGACCTGGAGTTTCCCCATTATCTGATTACTGTCTGATTCATGTAGACCTGGAGTTTCCTCATTATCTGATTACTGTCTGACTCCTGTAGACCTGGAGTTTCCCCATTATCTGATTACTGTCTGACTCATATAGACCCGGAGTTTCCCCATTATCTGATTATTGTCTGACTCCTGTAGACCTGGAGTTGCCCCATTATCTGATTACTGTCTGACTCCTGTAGACCTGGAGTTTCCCCATTATCTGATTACTGTCTGATTCATGTAGACCTGGAGTTTCCTCATTATCTGATTACTGTCTGACTCATGTAGACCTGGAGTTTCCCCATTATCTGATTACTGTCTGACTCATGTAGACCTGGAGTTTCCCCATTATCTGATTACTGTCTGACTCATGTAGACCTGGAGTTTCCCCATTATCTGATTACTGTCTGATTCATGTAGACCTGGAGTTTCCCCATTATCTGATTACTGTCTGACTCATGTAGACCTGGAGTTTCCCCGTTATCTGATTACTGTCTGACTCATGTAGACCTGGAGTTTCCCCATTATATGATTGCTGTCTGACTCATGGAGACCTGGAGGCCCAGGCCTTTGCATATGACTCTAAAGGCAAGTCTTTGTAATTACTTCTAGCCTGACGAAGAATGTTTTCCGCTCACAGTTCCACAGTCGGGCCATTCACCAGTGCGGTTTTGGCCGTTCATCAGTTCATCCCATTCTACCCGAATGCTGCCTGTTCAACCCAGACTGAGCAGCATGTTTGATGGGTTCTTCTCTCCCATCTGACATCTTATGTGAGAGTACAACCCGTGAGATGAAGCATTGTAAGCTAATGTTCTAGCTCTGAGTCATGAAGCGTGCTGAAGACGTCAGCTCTGGTTTTGCATCTCAAAAGCTGTTTGGCAGATGACTCGTCAGTTTATCCTCTTCTAACGACTAACAGGTTTATTAAAGTTGAAAGGTTCTCAATGCATTTGCAACCAGCCTTTCATTTTGGGTCCTATCTGGTTATTCAGACACTGTTGACGTGCTTTCAGCGCATGTGGGTCATCCTCCATTTGTAGTGGGAATCCAGGTGGATACCTTTTCAAAAGTTTCTTTAATCCCAAAATTAAACAATCTGAATGTGTTCATAAACATCTCCTACTATCATGTATGCAGAGAGGAGCTTAGTTCCAAACATACACTACATTTCCAAAAGTATTCGCTCGTCTGGCTTCACATGCATATGAAATTGAGTGGCATCCCATTCTTAGTCCATAGGGTTTAATATGATGTCGGCCCACCCTTTGCAGCTATAACAGCTTCAACTCTTCTGGGAAGGCTTTCCTCAAGGGTTAGGAGTGTTTATGGGAATTTTTGACCGTTCTTCTAGAAGCACATCTGTGAGGTCAGACGCTGATGTTGGACGAGAAGGCCTGGCTCACAGTCTCCGCTCTAATTCATCCCAAAGGTGTTCTGTCAGGTTGAGGTCAGGACTCTGTGCAGGCCAGTTGAGTTCTTCCACACCAAACTGGCTCATCTGTGTCTTTATGGACCTGCTTTGTGCACTGGTGCTCAGTCATGTTGGAACAGGAAGAGGCCGTCCCCAAACTTTTCCCACAAAGTTGGGAGCGTGAAATTGTCCAAAATCTCTTGGCAAATCACCTGAATTAATTTTTTGAATTCTGAATTGAATTTAAGTTGGATGGGTGAGTGAATGCTTTTGGAAATATAATGTATTTTACCATCACTGGTGTTGTATAAATGTGGAGTGATGGCGACTCCAGTGACATTCTGGTTGAAACTGAGGATTTTGTAAACAGGCTAACTTACTGGTCTTCAGGTGACCTTGTAAACTGTTTAAATAGCAATAAAAGTAACAAATTTGGTCTTATTTTGACCACATTTTGATTCCCCAGCCTTTAAAGCACATACCATTGATTCATAGAGGTTGTGTGCTGTCAGATGAACAAATTTATTAATAAATTAATGAAATATAGCGAGCGCGTGTAACTGGCCTTCTCATACCTTGATATGCTTCCTCTCTGATGAGCCTCAACCCAAACATTAGCAGTATTGCCACACCAGCCTTTGCTGGTACACAAACATCTTAAGGGCTACGATTTCATGTCTGAGTCATACCCTCATAAAGGTGGATGTCACTTCACACAAATAATTTGAAGCTCTTCTCCTTCTTAGTTATTGGTGTTTGGCACAATGCTTGATTAATGCGGCCAACGCCGTTGGTTTATCACTGTATTTTAGACCAAAAGTATCCAAATGAATAATATTACCTACTAAAACTCTTTTCCTATTCTGATAGATGCTGTTGAAAGTTCTAAGAAGTTCCACCATGTATTTCCATTATACAAAGTAAAGGAACCTTTGGCACCACAAAAACTAGAACTGGGCTCTTTCCATTGGTCATTGGTCCAGGACCAAAGGTACCAGTTTTATGGATTTGGGTACATGCTCAACATTGATACAACAGAACCTAGACGTACCTGAGGATGTTCTCGTCTTCTTCCAGGTGGGGATAAAGTCATCAAGCACTATTACATCTTTTCTTGAAGGACCACAGTGTACCCTAGAATGATATGTTGATGTATGGATTGCTACGTTAGAGTCAGTACTCATTATAGAGTGTGATAAAGCTGATATTTTTCACTTGTCAGAGAAAAATAAAAGCTGTGGTTCTGCACAAAAATAGCCAAATTACATGCTAGAGTGGTTTGTATGGTGGTTCCCAGCTCTCACAAGCAGGTAGACAATGAAGGGACCTGGACCTGTTGGTTCCTATTTGTTTGGTTCTTGATTTCTTGGGTTATTTCACCGCAGTGACAGGACTTTTACCGCAGTATGACTTTAGCCTACTCTACTGCATTGATCAACCTTGCATCTTGCTCCAAAGTGCTCTCGGTGGAACACTGCATGCTATAACTGCCTCGTTGGGTCATGGTCCAGTCATGAGCCAGTCCAGCAGGCACACTTTAGATGACCCATCTTATTTTCACATGTACTGCTTCATTGGACCCATGATGCCTTTTCCATATCTGCTCACAAGTTCTGCCCTCAGTGTTTACTGATGGAACATTTTCATGCTTGTGGTGCTTCAGAATGGTCCATGACTTTTGCCCAGGCCAAGGTTTTTCCCCCCACAATAAGCTGTGCTAAGCAATTTAGCTCCCAGTTCTTTGCAGCTAATGCTATAAACCAGTTGGTCATGCAGTTGCCCTTCTAGCGACGTATCGAATTCACGAGTGGCGGCTAAGCTCTTTAGCACAGCTATGGCTAGAGACTCCACTTTGGATGTAAACTGTACCATTTTGCTCAGCACATTTTCCTCTGCCGTATAAAAGCCTCTGAGTGCTTTCAAAATCTTTTCTAATGATGCTTCAGACGGCGTCTTTGGCGCCAGCAAGTTTGCCATCAATGAGAATGTCTTTGCAGGGATTTTAACATTTCCTCTTCAGTTTGTGTTGGCAAAGATCTGCCCTCATTATTCTTTCCACATACCAAAGGTTTTGTTAGTCTTATTAAAATATAACCTGACTTCTTTAGCAAGCAGCTGCTGATAATTAACTAGCTGATATGTAGTGCGTTATCAAACAGTATGTGAGGTGAATTAAACGATTCCCAGAGCACATGGAATGCTCTTAGGCCTCATCAAGCCAGTAGTTGGTTATTAACCATCACTGGTAACCAGCCTTCATTCTGTTGAGTCATAATTCCATGATACAGGAAACCTCATAGGCCAGATAAAGTGCTTACCCATGCTGGGGGCATGTTGCTCAAGTGGCCAGCCCGAGCAGCTTTGCAGCTGTGGTGTAGCATCATTCAAGCAGCCAAACACGACAGATCCAGGCAGCCTGGTAACTGCAGTGTAGTGTCACTCCAGCTGCCGGTACAGGCAGCCAATGAATGGCAATAAAGGGTCACTCCAGTGGCCAGTGCAGCAAGTCACTCGGGAGCATGAAATTGTCCAAAATCTCTTGGTGCTGAAGCTTTAAGAGCTCCTTTCACTGGAACTAAGGGGCCGAGCCCAACTCCTGAAAAACAGCCCCACACCATGATCCCCCCTCCACCAAACTTTACACTCGGCACAATGCAGTCAGACAAGTACCGTCTCCTGGCAACCGCCGAACCCAGACTCGTCCATCGGATTTCCAGATGGAGAAGCGTGATTGGTCACTCCAGAGAACACGTCTCCACTGCTCTAGAGTCCAATGGCGGCGCTTTACTCCACTGCATTCCACGCTTTGCATTGCGCTTGGTGATGTAAGGCTTGGATGCAGCTGCTCGGCCATGGAAACCCATTCCATGAAGCTCTCTACGCTGTTCTTGAGCTGATCTGAAGGCCACATGAAGTTTGGAGGTCTGTAGTGATTGACTCTGCAGAAAGTTGGTGACCTCTGCGCACTATGCCCCTCAGCATCCGCTGACCGCTCTGTCATTTTACGTGGCCGACCACTTCGTGGCTGAGTTGCTGTCGTTCCCAATCACTTCCACTTTGTTATAATCCCACTGACAGTGGACTGTGGAATATTTAGTAGTGAGGAAATTTCACGACTGGACTTGCTGCACAGGTGGCGTCCGATCACGGTACCATGCTGGAATTCACTGAGCTCCTGAGAGCGACCCATTCTTTCACTAATGTCTGTAGAAGCAGTCTGCAGGCCGAGGGGCTCGGCTTTATACACCTGTGGCCATGGAAGTGACTGGAACACCTGGATTCAGTGATTTGGATGGGGGAGTGAGGACCTTTGGAAATATAGAGTAGCTTATCATGTTAAAATAGCCAAATTAGTGAAGCTGACATTCCACATATGAACTTCACCGTCATTCAAGTGCAGTGTGTTGGATCACGGAGCCAAAAACAGCAAAACCTACCTCACTGTGAAAATACTTAGGAATCTGTCTGTGTTTATATGCCATGAAATATATCATAATGATTATGGGGTGAAGCAAACAGCTCAGTGTGTGGGTGGGGTGCTGCAGCCCATCCCAGTGGTCATCGAGCAGAAGGCAGAATACACCCTGGACAGGTCGCCAGTCCATCGCAGGGCAGACAGATAGACACAGACAGTCACTCACACCCAGGGGCAATTTAGCACGTCCAATCGGCCTGACTGCATGTCTTTGGACTGTGGGAGGAAACCGCAGAACCCAGAGGAAACCCACTCAGACACGTGGAGAACATGCAAACTCCCGACTTTGTATCATTTCTTCCCATTGTTGCACGATGTTGCCTCAGGGCAACAAACCCCTAAAGGACCCCTGCACACATTATTATTTAAAAATGTTTAGCATTTAATAATCAGGTCGATTTCATGCAAGAAAAGTGGATCAAATTTGTTTTTTTCTTTCAACTGCTCTCATAATGTGTGCAATAGAGGGCGAAATGCAGCTGATGTACAAATATGACAGACGAGCGTGTTTCAGTTCTCAAACATCACCAGGTTTTCTCGGAAGGCCCAGAAGCCCCCGAGGGTCCCCCACTGCCGTTTATAAGCCGTTCTTGTGTGAGGTCTGGCCATTTTTGATTCCATGCTAGTGTCTTGGCGAGTTGCTCTTTCTTCAGGCACGGAGGCACTGATAAGCAGTAATTGCCCCAGAGCATGCTGGGAAAGCTGAACTTAAGATGAGTATATGGCTGTGTTGTTTTTTGTTTTTTTTTAACTTCATAAATCTTCATGAATCATTAACTCATAACTACATTATTCACAGAACCAGCTGTGCTCACTGCGCCAGCCTGAACATTCAAGGTCTCAAACAAAGAATATTAAAAGGCGCAATTACTTACTGGCTAATTACTTAATTCTATTGGTTAATTAGGAGAATGAAGGCCGTGAGGCGGCAGGACAGCTGTGGTAACAGGCGTGTTAATGCGGCTGGAGTGTTGTCGTCAGAGCAGCTGCTGTGGAATTGGAGAGAGATTAGAGAACCGAAGAGCTGTGTGCATTAGTCACACACGGCTGACACATCGATAGAGGCTTTCACAACCCGCGTAGCCCTGAACGCGTGGAGAGAAAAACGAAGGGGAAAAGAGGTGGATGAGCGACAAAGAGCACAAAGGTGAGCAGCATTAACAAGATACAGGAGACGAACAAGAAAGCAGATGATGAAGAAAATGACGATGAAGTAGAAGATGAAGAATAGGAAGAAAACACAACAGAGATGAAGAAGGTAGAAAAGGAGAGGTAGGGAAAAAGAAAAAGGAAGAAGGAAAGATGAATAAGATGAACACAAATGTAGTTCTGTTATAACTGAAGTTTGGGGGAGGGGGCATGGCTGAAACCCCTCCATCTTTCAATCCAACGCCATATAAATTCAAGAGTCCCCCCCCCTCCATCAATCAATCATCCCTCATACTATCACCGCCATGTTGAAGGCCTGGTCTGAACTCACAAATCAAGGTAAAGATGTAGAAGATGGAAGCGAAGTGGAAGCGATTGGGAACGACAGCAGCTCAGCCACCGAGACGGTACTTGTCTGACTGCATTGTGCCGAGTGTAAAGTTTGGTGGAGGGGGGATCATGGTGTGGGGGTGTTTTTCAGGAGTTGGGCTCGGCCCCTTAGTTCCAGTGAAAGGAACTCTTAAAGCTTCAGCACCAAGAGATTTTGGACAATTTCATGCTCCCAGCTTCACCTGACCTCAACCCGATAGAACACCTTTGGGATGAATTAGAGTGGCACCGGCAGGATTATATTTCATAGTCCTCACACGAACTGACCACCAGCTTATAGGCCACCTTTAATGTCTAGCTTCTAATACACACACATACGACTACTTAACGAGTGAGTGAGCAAGCAAGAGAGTTTTTTTGCACATTAACGATACAACACCACCATAAAACTCTGATTATAAGGTAAGAAAGAAATACTTTTAGCTGATTCTTTCCCAAAAGAAAAAAAACGTATAGAAGGTCATTTCCAAAGGTCTTTTACGTGTGTGCAGATGTGAAATCTAAATTTTAGTTAATAAAAAACAAAGTTTGCATTTACATACTTGTTGTTTTTGTGTGAGGCATCATTAACTTATAGCTATCATACTACCAGGGATAATATAGGAGTGCTAGTTATGTTTTAATGTTCAGTTCCTTCTTCCTAATTATAGCTCCTTAACGAGCAGCTTGGTGCTACGTCAGAGTAACGAGCTCCGCCCACTTGCTGCTCAGCCGGCAGTTCGTTCTCCAGCTCCTTACACTAAATTCCCAAACTGTCGTCACCACTGAGCAGCTTTTCAGTCGGCAGCTGTGACAGAAGAACAGCTGAACAACCTGGAATCAGCCAGAAATGAACCCAACACCATTCGCCAGATGTGTCTGATCTTCAGAGTCGGACCAAATCAGACTGAGCCGTAAAACTGACCCAATATCAGGTTCAGCTCAGTTTGGTCAGTTTCCCCAGATCAGTATTCATGTTGTTTTGTTCCAGCCGGTCTGTAAAGCTTCTTACAGCCTGTTTAGTTTGGCGGGTGGTGTTGGGTTCATTTCTGGCTGATTCCAGGTTGTTCAGCTGTTCTTCTGTCACAGCTGCCGACTGAAAAGCTGCTCAGTGGCGACGACAGTTTGGGAATTTAGTGTCGTCTCGTCTTCAGAGTCGGACCAAATCGGCTGTCGGTCAGATGTGGTCTTAACAGTGTCCGTTTTCTGTTTGTGGCAGAGTAAGAAGTAAAAACGTTCAAAATGGCCCGAGCGTCTCCTACAGCTGTCAGAGTGGTTGCCTAGCAACGGCATCTTAGCAGAGTGTTTGCGATATAGAGTTTGTGGAAACCTGTGATGTTCTGGTGAAATAACAGCACAGTTAGAACACCTCTCAACCAATCAGCTCGCGTGGCCGGAACTGACCATTGTATAACAGAAATTAGCCTTACGTTTGAGATGGGGATCTTTTCTTTGACAAACGTTGATGTTTATGACCCAAACTGAGGGCCTTGCTCTAAAACTGGGTTTAGGTCTAGTCGGTTCATAACTATTAGATCATTTTGGAGATTAATAAAACTGTGTTTTAGACTTGATTCTGTATTTGTGTTTACATGCTTGGTGCTTTTGTGTGTGGCATCATTAACTTAGTGCTAACATAGTGTCGGGAATCCCAGAGGTGTGACAGAAACTAGGTTCTTTTTTTAGACCCATTTATGGAATAGAATTTAGAACCATTTGTCACTGTGAAATTAGACCTCTGCATTTAACCCATCGGTTCAGAGAAACACCCACATGCATAAACACTAGTGAGCACACTTGCCTGGAGCAGTGGGCAGCCCTATCCACGGTGCCCAGGGAGCAGTTGGGGGTTAGGTGTCTTGCTCAAGGACACCTCAGTCATGGACTGTCAGCCAAGGGGATCGAACTGGCAACCTTCTGGTCACAGGGCTGGTTCCCTAACCTTCAGCCCACAACCCAAATGGAGGGCCTCGATCTAATGATACCTTTCTAAGCCCACCAAAGCACATAAGCTGAAAAACACCTTCTTACATGGACTTAATTGTTAGTCTTAGCTAATTGAAACAAGTGGAAGTTTTGTGGAAAGTGGAGATTCGAAACTTTGAACAAACACCACGTTTGAGTTTTGAGAAGAATCTTTTTTTTTTATGATCTGAATTTGATGAGAAGATTTCGTCGTCTCTATTGCCGGGTTTAGTGGAAAGAAAAATCCTTTATGTTTCCCACTTTTGTCATTTTTTGACGTTGGAATAAACAGAACAGAATCCAGACAAAGGCAACTCTCTGATTTGTATTCTGTTGTTTCTTTGACAAAAGCCCCCAAAAAGTCCCAAAAAACAGTCCCAGCCAGAAAATAGTCGACATCTCTGCAGCTTCGGCTCTGAGCCAGTCTTGAAGAAATGATTCTCCCTTTAACTCCATCTTTCGATCTGTCCCTGTCCGTCCCTTAGTCCAAAACTGTCCGTCTTTGTTTCCTCTCCGTCTGGATACCATTAAGCACCTGTCCTCCGCTAAAGATTGGACCCTAAAACCATTTAAAATCTCACGGACAGGCGTGAGCGTGCTCCATCAAACCTAATTCCATCTCTCAGAGGTGCCATTCCTCCTCAAACAGCCCAATCCCAGTAAACGCTGTGAAAAAAGGAGAAAAAGAAATAAAAGCGTGTTTCAGTGTCTCCGGATTTTTCCTCTGACCCTGTTTTTGTAGCACCCAAAGCCGCTTGCAGAAAAATCTGCATGACAAACTTCTTTCTCCACCCTTGGCTGAGAGATTTGTTTACTGCAAAAGCTTTGATGAAAAAGAGTCTGTGTGAAATCTAACAGCTCCTCGTCTTCCAGCCCCAAAACACAAAAACGCATTCTATCAGGAGTGATGAGCTGTCGGGATTCGGCTGGTCAGTCCTGAGCTTTGTGGACGGTGCTGGAGTTTTGGTACACTACAAAAACGGGAAGCTAAAATTAAGATTTTAAAATGATGTCGTGGCCTGAATTGGTGGTTTAATTGGTAAATTTACATCATATGGAAGTTCGTTAAACTATGAAAAGGTTCTCACACGTCTTACTTGAAATATATGATTGCTTATAAAACAATCAGACAAGGTTACTTAGGGACGTGAAAGTGGTTCATTTATGGCAACACTGTGGGATTATTTTGGAGATTAATAAAGCTGTGTTTAGGCCTGATTGGTGAAGAGCTGTGGGATTATTTTGGAGATTAATAAAGCTGTGTTTAGGCCTGATTGGTGTAGAGCTGTGGGATTATTTTGGACATTAATAAAGCTGTGTTTAGGTCTGATTGGTGTAGAGCTGTGGGATTATTTTGGAGATTATTAAAGCTGTGTTTAGGCCTGATTGGTGTAGAGCTGTGGGATTATTTTGGAGATTAATAAAGCTGTGTTTAGGCCTGATTGGTGTAGAGCTGTGGGATTATTTTGGAGATTAATAAAGCTGTGTTTAGGTCTGATTGGTGTAGAGCTGTGGGATTATTTCGGAGAGTAATAAAGCTGTGTTTAGGCCTGATTGGTGAAGAGCTGTGGGATTATTTTGGAGTTTAGGCCTGATTGGTGTAGAGCTGTGGGATTATTTTGGAGATTAATAAAGCTGTGTTTAGGTCTGATTGGTGTAGAGCTGTGGGATTATTTCGGAGAGTAATAAAGCTGTGTTTAGGCCTGATTGGTGAAGAGCTGTGGATTATTTTGGAGATTAATAAAGCTGTGTTTAGGTCTGATTGGTGTAGAGCTGTGGGATTATTTCGGAGAGTAATAAAGCTGTGTTTAGGCCTGATTGGTGAAGAGCTGTGGGATTATTTTGGAGATTAATAAAGCTGTGTTTAGGTCTGATTGGTGTAGAGCTGTGGGATTATTTCGGAGAGTAATAAAGCTGTGTTTAGGCCTGATTGGTGAAGAGCTGTGGGGATTATTTTGGAGGTTTAGGCCTGATTGGTGTAGAGCTGTGGGATTATTTTGGAGATTAATAAGCTGTGTTTAGGTCTGATTGGTGTAGAGCTGTGGGATTATTTCGGAGAGTAATAAAGCTGTGTTTAGGCCTGATTGGTGAAGAGCTGTGGGATTATTTTGGAGATTAATAAAGCTGTGTTTAGGCCTGATTGGTGTAGAGCTGTGGGATTTTTTTGGAGAGTAATAAAGCTGTGTTTAGGTCTGATTGGTGTAGAGCTGTGGGATTATTTTGGAGATTAATAAAGCTGTGTTTAGGTCTGATTGGTGTAGAGCTGTGGGATTATTTTGGAGATTAATAAAGCTGTGTTTAGGTCTGGTGGTGTAGAGCTGTGGGGATATTTGGAGATTAATAAAGCTGTGTTAGGCCTGATTGGTGTAGAGCTGTGGGATTATTTTGGAGATAAATAAAGCTGTGTTTAGTTCTGATTGGTGTAGAGCTGTGGGATTATTTTGGAGATTAATAAAGCTGTGTTTAGGTCTGGTTGGTGTAGAGCTGTGGGATTATTTTGGAGATTAATAAAGCTGTGTTTAGGTCTGATTGGTGTAGAGCTGTGGGATTATTTTGGAGATTAATAAAGCTGTGTTTAGGTCTGATTGGTGTAGAGCTGTGGGATTATTTTGGAGATTAATAAAGCTGTGTTTAGGTCTGATTGGTGTAGAGCTGTGGATTATTTTGGAGATTAATAAAGCTGTGTTTAGGTCTGATTGGTGTAGAGCTGTGGGATTATTTGGAGATTAATAAAGCTGTGTTTAGGTCTGATTGGTGTAGAGCTGTGGGATTATTTTGGAGATTAATAAAGCTGTGTTTAGGTCTGATTGGTGTAGAGCTGTGGGATTATTTTGGAGATTAATAAAGCTGTGTTTAGGTCTGATTGGTGTAGAGCTGTGGGATTATTTCGGAGAGTAATAAAGCTGTGTTTAGGTCTGATTGGTGTAGAGCTGTGGGATTATTTTGGAGAGTAATAAAGCTGTGTTTAGGCCTGATTGGTGTAGAGCTGTGGGATTATTTTGGAGATTAATAAAGCTGTGTTTAGGTCTGATTGGTGTAGAGCTGTGGGATTATTTTGGAGATTAATAAAGCTGTGTTTAGGTCTGATTGGTGTAGAGCTGTGGGATTATTTTGGAGATTAATAAAGCTGTGTTTAGGTCTGATTGGTGTAGAGCTGTGGGATTATTTCGGAGATTAATAAAGCTGTGTTTAGGTCTGATTGGTGTAGAGCTGTGGGATTATTTTGGAGATTAATAAAGCTGTGTTTAGGTCTGATTGGTGTAGAGCTGTGGGATTATTTTGGAGATTAATAAAGCTGTGTTTAGGCCTGATTGGTGTAGAGCTGTGGGATTATTTTGGAGAGTAATAAAGCTGTGTTTAGGCCTGATTGGTGTAGAGCTGTGGGATTATTTCGGATATTAATACAGCTATGTTTAGGTCTGGTTGGTGCAGAGAAGTCAGATTATTTTGGAGATTAATTAAGGTGTATATAGGTCTAGTTATAGAACTATGGGGATTATTGTGCAGATTCATATACCCGTGTTTATGTCTAGTTATAAAACCCTGGGGATTATTTTGAAGATCAGTCTAGCTGTGTATATGTCTGGATAGCAGAACAGTGGTGTAAAACCAGATTAAAGATCAGGCAATTGGAGAAAAGGAATGAATCGCAGATGCAGGCCAGCAGGCTTAGTCTGCAGTGTGTCTTGTTCTATGTTTTGCGCTTTTATAGGGATCTAAAATGTAAGTACGTTGAAGTTCCCATCTGTATTAATATCTGTTTAGAGACATTATCTGTTCTAAATCTAAATATGTATGCAGAACATTTTGTATATTAAACCAACACAAACGCAATGAGCACCGTCTCTAAACTCCCCTAGTGAGCACAAGCCTGTCATGAAAAGGTCCTGGGATCTCTGCACCTGCTGGAAGCTCAACGTCTCCACCTTGTTACATTGCAAAGTCACTTTTCCGGTCCCCGAATCCGACTATGAATAGATGACAGCGGGGAGCATTCATCTGCAGGGCATGGAAAGCTGTAGCTTGTCAGTCCTGCTGGATCAATGGAGTATAAAGGCTTGTCTTTTGTATGAGGCGAGTGTGTGAATGGGCAGAAATCCTGACACACACTGGGCCTGTGGGACTGGACTCACGGTGTTACACCACACGAGGTTGTTTGAAGGAGCCTGTGTGAATAAAAGAGCTGAATTCATGGCTGACTTTCCAAACAAATGATTTTTTTTCTTTAGAAAACGTCGGTTGGCAAGACTTAGTTTGGATGCAGGCTGCAGATGCATCGCTTCCCTTACATTCGAGTGAATATCTGTTGATTTCATGGCAGTTTGCATCCGGCCTTAAACCTAACATTCACTCTAACCTTAACCACAACCGTAACCCAAAACCAGCAACCAACCAGCACAGTTACAAACAACTCGTACCTGAATGCCATTCCGGATCGGTCTGTCCCAGTTTACTCCTCAGAGGTCTGCTTGTCTTCCGGGATGCACAGAAACCTGCCATTGCATCTTTTCAAACTCCCACACAATAGCTTCAAGCACCTCATTGTGTTTGAGGAACAATAGAAAACAGCACAGAGAATTATGCAAACACACAGACCTGTACAAACCTACCTGGTACATGCTGTTGTGGATGCAGACTGACAGGGTGGGACCCTTGACCCCACGCCTACTCAGAATTCAGGCAGTTGCAGCCTCTGGGACCAAATTTCACTCATTTAGATGCAAGACGTACTTTAACTAGGGCTGCTTATAAGAATAGTTCTGTAACTAGAGCTTGAAACAGTTGGCTGAGCTGGAAGGAGAACTTGACTTATACCTTTGGGGTTTGGTTGGGTTTAGTTTGGTTCTGACATAATTTCTTAAATTCCAGTAGAGTTTAAAATCTAAGCCTGAATCTTTGGCTAAATCTTTAAACCAGCTAAAGATTTTCATATAGTCTGGTTAAAACAGCTTGTTGTTGGCTACAGTTTGCTTCCAGGTAAGCGTAGTCAGTTTTGGACAGAATCCTGTTCACATATGGACCAAACAAAATGATTTCAGTCTACATTTAGGATTGGACAGAATTTGGACAGAGTTACAGTCAAGCCGGGACAGAATTATGTCAGAGAGGAGGGGTGTGGCACAGAACTCTGTTAGGCTATAGTTGGGCTCTTAAACATCTTTGTTGGGCCACAATCACGTTGGGATACAATTTTGTCAGGTTACAGTTGAGCTAAGACAAAGTTTTGTCAGATTACTGAACCATTTGGATTACAGAATTTTTGGGGGTACGTTCAGGCTAAGACAGAACCAATTGAATTACAGTCAGGCTAAGACTGAATTTTTGGAGTTATGTCCAGGCTAAGACTGAATTTTTGGAGTTATGTCCAGGCTAAGACTGAATTTTTGGGGTTACGGTCAGACTGAGACTGAATTTTTGGAGTTACGGTCAGGCTGAGACTGAATTTTTGGGGTTACGGTCAGACTGAGACTGAATTTTTGGAGTTACGGTCAGACTGAGACTGAATGTTTGGGGTTACGGTCAGACTGAGACTGAATTTTTGGAGTTACGGTCAGGCTGAGACTGAATTTTTGGGGTTACGGTCAGACTGAGACTGAATTTTTGGAGTTACAGTCAGACTGAGACTGAATGTTTGGGGTTACGGTCAGACTGAGACTGAATTTTTGGGGTTACGGTCAGACTGAGACTGAATTTTTGGAGTTACGGTCAGACTGAGACTGAATTTTTGGGGTTACGGTCAGACTGAGACTGAATGTTTGGGGTCATTTCAGACTGAGACTGAATGTTTGGGGTTACGGTCAGACTGAGACTGAATGTTTGGGGTTACGGTCAGACTGAGACTGAATTTTTGGGGTTACGGTCAGACTGAGACTGAATTTTTGGAGTTACGGTCAGACTGAGACTGAATTTTTGGGGTTACGGTCAGACTGAGACTGAATGTTTGGGGTCACGGTCAGACTAAGACTGAATGTTTGGGGTTACCACCGGGCTCAGACTGATTTTTTTTGGCCACAATAAAGTTGTTACAAAATTAGTGTTAGACTGCAGCAGGTTGGGACTAATGTGTTGGTGAACAGGTGGGTTCAGACAGAATTTGGTCAGGACGCAGCGACGGTCAGACACAACCTTTTCACTCTGCAGCCACGGGCATGATTCTCTCAGGCAACAGTTGGGTTGGGATGGAGCTTTTATTAAGATACAGTTGGGCTCTAATAGTGGATTCTTTTATTGCTGTGTCGGTGGTGACGGTATCTGATGTATTATAATATCATACATCCACAGTAAACATACAATACTATACACAATATACAACAATGGACAATTTTCAGGTTACAGGAAATTGTGTAGGAAAACAGTTGAGAGAATTCTTCTGGGTTGAAGTTCTGATAAGTTTCGTTGGGCTACAGTCGTTGATTTGGAGCAGCGTTTTACAGGCCTCCTGCTTTTGGGTCAAGACAGGAATTTTCCTGGGCTACAGCTGCGTTCACGCAGAACTCTGCTGAGCTTCTCACGGCCTGCGTACATTTTTTGGGCAACAGATGGGTTTGAGTTGTAAACTCGGTGATGAACCCACAAAAATCAGAAAGACTGAATGAAATAATACACCTGAAATAAGAGTGATGGACTGCCAGCTTGTCTTTTAGTAGAACTTTACAACTCTCACCTCTTTCATGTGACCTGGATGAAAACCGCATCAGGGTTATTAAAATCACTCGTAGGCAAACACTTATCGCGGCTCAGATCCCCGAAACGTTTCTTGATGCGCACCTGAAGATCAGCGCAGATTCATTCTCAGACGATGTCTTCCATCTCATCAGAGTCGTTTCTTAATCGCTCGACTATAAATAAATGAACCTGAGGGCATTTTTAGACGTCTGTCTTCACCACCCCACCTCCTTTTTCTCTCTCTTGTATGTCTGCTTGAAGAATCAAAGCAAATGTCTCGGCTTTTCTTCTCAAACTGAAGGCACCCAACAAACAAGCCTGAATCAATAAAAGCAGAGGTTTCTTGGAAGAAGAAAAAGGGAAAACGAGAGAAGCGAGGAAGACTGCGCCACTCTTCCCGTGGGTGTGGTTGAGCGATCTCCTTCTCAGGATTTTTTTGTGCTCAAATTGAAAGAAAAAAGCTTTTGCTCGCAGCGCTCTGCGCACTCCCTGCCCCGAAGGTGAAGACAAGGATTTATGAGCTTCGGCTTCCTCAGCCGGCATTTTGGAAGAATTAAAGGAAAAACATTGAACAAAGAAAAAAACAATGCTGATAAACAGCTGCAGAAAAAGCCAGTTTCTCTCTGATATTCAGCTTACAACTGCACTGCGGATCGATCTGAGAAGGCTTACAGAGAAATATGAGTCATATAGACATTCATATGCTGCTATATATCTATATCCTACAGAACCGTCCACTTTCCTGTCTCTCCGCTGGAGTCACTGGTGTTACCGATCGTCTCTGGTGTTACGTGTAATAAAGGAAACACCAGAGACGTTTCAAAATACCTGCTGCAGAACATCAAACCACACGCTGTCCATCAGGGAACGTCCACTAAAATATGGAATTTGATCCGTTTGTGTTTCTATTTTTTCACAGTGACCTCAGAATAAAGTCGGTCACACCAGTGACGTCAGCTAGAAGCTTCATATGAGATCATGAGCTGAATGAGAGAATCTCTGAGAACTGAGAGACGCAGTGGACTCACCATGAGCTTTTCTCCATAGATCCTCAGACAACAGGTCAAAGGGGGTCGAGTGACGTCATCGGTGTGACTTTTATTTCAAAATAAGAGACGCAGTAACACCAGTGACACGACTCCTGGGGGACTTTTATTATATATTTTATAATATTTATTTGGCGTTTGTTTTCTTTGTCATTTAATGCGTATGTTTCATCGACATGTGTAGATTTATTGCAGTTAAAATCCAAAATATGGCCTCAGCCTTCACACACGACCGTGGGGATGAGCTCTTCTGTGGTGCTTGGAATTCTATATGATTGATTACAAAACCAATATTGCTAAATTGAGGTCCAAGAAGGTGGAATTGTTCAAATAGCTTATTGTTTTATTGTAAAATGTAAATAAATTGTAACCCTGGCGTGTTTTTGGAAGTGATATATTTCTGTAAACGCTAGAGACAGCGTAGGTGTCCCAAAACTTTTATCTATCTATCTATCTATCTATCTATCTATCTATCTATCTGTCTGTCTGTCTATCTGTCTATCTGTCTATCTATCTGTCTGTCTGTCTGCCTGTCTATATACACACACACACTAACGTGGTGGTGGTGTGTTAGTGTGTGTTGCGCTGGTGCGAGTGGATCAGACACAGCAGTGCTGCTGGAGTTTTTAAACACTGTCCACTCACTGTCCACTCTATTAGACACTCCTACCTTGTCGGTCCACCTTGTAGATGTAAAGTCAGAGACGACAGCTCATCTGCTGCTGCACAGTTTGTGTTGGTCATCCTCTAGTCCTTCATCAGTGGTCACAGGACGCTGCCCACAGGACGCTGCCCACAGGACGCTGCTGGCTGGATATTTTTGGTTGGTGGACTATTCTCAGTCCAGCAGCGACACTGAGGTGTTTAAAAACCCCAGCAGCACTGCTGTGTCTGATCCACTCGCACCAGCGCAACACACACTAACACACCACCACCACGTCAGTGTTACTGCAGTGCTGAGAATGACCCACCACCCAAACAGTACCTGCGCTGTGAGGGTCCATGGGGGTCCTGATCACTGAAGAACAGGGCAACAGAGTATCAGAGAAACAGATGGACTACAGTCTGTAACTGTAGAACTACAGAGTGCAGCTATACAGTAAGTGATTTTCTCCTCTCTCTCAAAGATGAAAGCTTTAAGAGCTGTTTATCTGATGGGGACAGTTTTGGTGTCTACCAGGTATTCCAGGTGGTTGCTAGGAGCCTCATTTTCTCTGTATCTTTTAATCCATAGATAAATAAGCCGACTCCTGATGAAGATTCACTGAGGGCTCTACAGAGCACACCAGTGGGATTCTCTCTGCGTGATGAAGGACGAAAGAGTGTTGATCTATATTGGCCCGAGTCAGTTTCCCCTCTTTAACGTCCTGTAATGGAAAAGGCGGTAGGGGGGCAGTTTATCTGAGGAGGGTGAGAAAAGGCAAGAAAATATTACCTTTTATTCTTTAATTTCCTCCTAGAATGGAAAAAAAAACCTACAGCCTAGAGCGATTGCTCGGGGAATACTCCCTCTCCACTCGCTTTAATATTTTATGAACTGGAGGAGAAAAGGGAAAAAAAGTCAGCTAAAACCACCAGGGAAGCCGGAGAAAGTGTCTCCTGGAGAGGCGGAGGCCAGTAGAGTTACGCTACCCTGAGGCTGGGCGTGGCCCACAGATCAGATCAGCAATGTGTGTAAACACAGCAGGGATTTGGTTGTCGCCTGATTTTGAGAAGTGAATTTTTGAGAAAGTTTGCTGGAAGGACACCCGAGAAAGTTACTTGTCTAACAAACGGAAAATGTCAGCATTAATTGCAACTATGCCTGTATGTACTGGGTCTGTTTGACAGAATAGTACAGTTCGTACAATGATTTCCCTTTTTGAGTGAACATATCATTGAACATTAATATCAGGATTAGCACATGCTGTACCTGCTCATGGGGAGTCGTGACTATCCGAACTGGAATTTTTGTCAAAACAAGGAATAAGAGAACAATGCCAATGTCTGCTAGCACTCTCCTGTTACATTCGGGGTCATTGTGATTCCATTCGATGTTCAACGTCTCTAAATAAATGATTGGCCTCATTTTACCTCATTTCACGGCGAGAACGGGATAAACATAAAATGAACACGATGAGGTTTTCAGTGTCCTGCACACATTTTCCATGCATTGGTTTTCAGTTTGAACCCCAAGTTGTTTTAGGTGCGCTCTATGTCCAAAAGTATTCTCTCAACCAATCCAGTCACTTCCACGGCCACAGGTGTATAAAGCCGAGCCCCTAGGCCTGCAGACTGCTTCTACAGACATTAGTGAAAGAATGGGTCGCTCTCAGGAGCTCAGTGAATTCCAGCGTGGTACCGTGATCTGACGCCACCTGGGCAGCAAGTCCAGTCGTGAAATTTCCTCACTACTAAATATTCCACAGTCCACTGTCAGTGGGATTATAACAAAGTGGAAGCGATTGGGAACGACAGCAGCTCAGCCACGAAGTGGTCGGCCACGTAAAATGACAGAGCGGTCAGAGGATGCTGAGGGGCATAGTGCGCAGAGGTCACCAACTTTCTGCAGAGTCAATCACTACAGACCTCCAAACTTCATGTGGCCTTCAGATCAGCTCAAGAACAGCGTCTGGGAATCTGATGGACGAGTCTGGGTTTGGCGGTTGCCAGGAGACGGTACTTGTCTGACTGCATTGTGCCGAGAGTAAAGTTTGGTGGAGGGGGATCATGGTGTGGGGTTGTTTCTCAGGAGGTGGGCTCGGCCCCTTAGTTCCAGTGAAAGGAACTCTTAAAGCTTCAGCTCCAAGAGATTTTGGACAATTCCACGCTCCCAACTTTGTGGGAACAGTTTGGGGATGGCCCCTTCCTGCTCCAACATGACTGAGCACCAGTGCACAAAGCAGGTCCATAAAGACGTGGATGAGCCAGTTTGGTGTGGAAGAACTTGACTGGCCTGCACAGAGTCCTGACCTCAACCCCATAGAACCCCTTTGGGATGAATTAGAGTGGAGACTGTGAGCCAGGCCTTCTCGTCCAACATCAGTGTCTGACCTCACAAATGTGCTTCTGGAAGAACGGTCAAAAATTCCCATAAACACTCCTAACCCTTGAGGAAAGCCTTCCCAGAAGAGTTGAAGCTGTTATAGCTGCAAAGGGTGGGCCGACATCATATTAAACCCTATGGATTAAGAATGGGACGTCACTCAAGTTCATAACCGTGTGAACCCAGACGAGCGAATACTTTTGTTTTGGTTGTTTTGGATGGTATTCGTGTCACTATAATGTGCACATTTGTAATCTTCCAAAAACTCTTTGCTTTAGGATCTTTACCTAACAAACCACACCTGTAATAGTGTGAGAACCACGTATGGTTCACATCACCTGCTGGGGGCTTAATTCCCACTAGAACTTTCATATTTCGTGGAAGTTTTTAGTGTTTTTCACCCTTGACCTAAATACTTGTGTCCACACCCAGGACCAAACCTGGGCTTGTTTTGAGGAGGGGCTCATTATCGCTGGTTTGAATAAGAATCGAATCAAATTCAGAACCATTGGCCAACTTGCACAGAGGAATTATACCTCTTAGTGCAGTGAAACACTCACATACTTGCACACTAGTGAACACACACACTAGAGGGCAGTGAGCACACTTGCCCAGAGCGGTGGGCAGCCCTATCCACGGTGTCTGGGGAGCAGTTGGGGGTTAGGTGCCTTGCTCAAGGGCACTTCAGTCATGGACTGTCGGCAGTCACATTCCAAAATGAACCACACATACAGTGGTGGGAGTGGATAGATACTTCATTGATCCCGAAGGAAATTTAGGATAGCACATGCACAGTGGACCACCAGTTGGCTGGAAACAAACCTCATTGGTACATTTTAAGTCACCAAGCACTTCACCAAGTATGACCTCTGCTACTGCCAGTGTTTGTCTGTGGAGATTGCACGGCGATGTGCTTGGTTTTATTTTTTACTCATTCGTTACCAATGAGTGTTGCTGAAATGACTGAATTCCATATTTAAGAGCCAGAAGAGACATGTCCACATACTTTTGGCAACACAGTGTACTTATGTATTGAATAATCAACCCTGTGATAATGAGCCCCTTGAGGCCCTCAGCTGTCACAGCTATGCTAATGACAGGGAATTCTACATTTCCATTCCTTCTGATAGCTCTGGCAGGCTGACCAGCTGTGTGGCAGATATTTCCCAGTGGATTTCACAACATTTCCAACAGCTAAATCAAGAAAAACGAAAATACTGATCCTTGGTACTGCAGCTGCTTCATGAGAAGCCCAGTTCTTTAGCTTCATATGGCAAACCTGAAGTGTGGAACTCAGTTCCCTCAGTTACTAGACATCTGAAAATGCAGGCCATCAACTGTATGCCTCTTTGGTGTTCATCTTTAAGTTAATCTCCATCAATGTCTTGTATAAATTTTAATTAGTACTTATAGTTCATCAGCTCTCTGTACAGCACTTCAGTATGAAAAGTGCTCTATAAATAAAGATATCATCATTATTGAGCTCGTACCAGCAAATTAGTGCGCCTGTAAGCACGGTCGGCGTCAAGGCTACTTTGCCCACAAATATCCAGACACGATCGGCTCTGTGGTCAGAAACTGACTAACAGAGAGCGACTGTCACAAAACTCTCTCAGATCATCAGCTGCGTTCACATTACTAGCCTCATTTCTCAAATCCAATGTTCTGCTCAGATCCGATCTCTCTGACTCGACGCTTCGCACTCGTTTAGGTCAGTGACTCAAATCAGTCATTAATGTGATGAACCCGCCTGAAATGACCCTCATGGGCTCCTCCTGCTCAGTAACGTCACGTGACTCAATCACTGCATCATCAGCACAAACTAACGAGCAGAACGAGCTTCGCTGAGAAGATCATTAACTCTGATCAGCTCTCAGCTTCATTATTAGAGCCAGACGGAGGAGAAGAAGGTGAGACGAGCTGCTTCTCCACCGTTTACAGGCTTTAACGTCTGTGCGGCGCTGCTGCCAGAGTAACTCTGAATGAGTGGAAAAAGCACATGAATTCCGATCTGAGCGTCACATTAAAGTAACACGGCCACGAATCCGATGCGTATCCAATATAGGACCACATATGAAAGAGGCTCAGGTTGATTTGAACAGATCAGATTTGCGTCCACACAGCCCTGAAAGCACCAGATCTGAGTCACATCAGGGCAAAAATTTCTATTTGTGTCACCTTAGCCTGGCAGTGTGAACGCAGCCTAAGGGTATTTTCACACAGCATCTGAAATGGACTCGAAGTTTTCTGTGCATGCAAAAATTGGAAAAATTACCCTGCGTTTCTGCTGTGGTGGGTTCCATTTGTTGCTGTGGTCATCACTGCAGTGAAAATGTGTCTGAAAGAGCGGCACTCAATTTTCGCTCACTCACATGGGCTCTCACATCTTATCGCTTTAATATGTCAGTGCTGCTGCCTTTTTCTGAGGTCACGGAAAGGCTTTACCAGGAGTACTACCTCATAAATGATCCTTGGTGGTCTGTTTTCACCTGCTGAAGTGCTTGAAGACTGGGCCGGTGTGCATGATTAGGCCCGAGGTCGTCAGCATAAAGCAAAAGTGGACTGGGGCTGGTCAAATCAGACCATGAAATGAACTACAAACAAACGGAACTGAGACCACCTCAGTCAGCTTCAGATACCGAAATGGTCCAAGTGTGAAAACACCCTAAGATGAAGCTGTAAGAGAGGGGTTTCTGATATAGTGGCCAGGCAGTGTTTATTATAATAAAATGCAAATATATAGTCTTGTAATCTTTTAACCTCATCTTCCTCTCTGTTTCAGACGTTCTACATTAGTGTGATAGTCTGTTTGTTGTGTCACATCACCTTTGAGTTGTTAGAAGAGTGGTTGAGGGGGTTGGAGATGCTAATTGGAAGGTTTCAGATTGAAATGGGGTGCATATGACAAGTTATTAACACCTGGTTCTTGCAGAACCGAAAAGGCACGTGCGCCTCTCAGGCATGCATCAAAAGTACAGCTATCATTTCCAACAAATTCCAACTTCTTTTGGAATTGGTGTTGTAGAAAATGCAGAAGTAGATTGCAAAAGTTTAACCTGGACAGTGTGGACAGCAGGTCAAGCATCATCATCAGGTCTAAATGACTCTAGGCCTGCACTGAGCTTTATCAGCATTGCGCTAGAGCATCCCTGGTGAATACGGAATATAAGATGAACCAACAAATTTGGAAGTCATATACAATCCCAATTCCAGTGAAGTTGGGACGTTGTGTAAAACATAAATAAAAACAGAAGACGATGATCTGCAAATCCATTTCAACCGATATTCAACTGAATCCACTACAAAGACGAGATATTTAATGTTCAAACAGATAAACTTTATTGTTTTTTATTACCTCATTTTGAATTTGATGCCTGCAACACGTTCCAGAGAAGTTGGGACAGGGGCGTGTTTCCCACTGAGTTACATCACCTTTCCTTTAACACTCAATAAGCGTTTGGGAACTGAGGACACTGATTGTTGAAGCTTTGTAGGGGGAATTCTTTCCCATTCCTGCTTGATGTCCAGCTTCAGCTGCTCAGCAGTCCGGGGGCTCCGCTGTCGTATTTTGAGCTTCATAATGCGCCACACATTTTCAATGGGAGACGGTCTGGACTGCAGGCAGGTCAGTCTAGTACCCGCACTCTTTTACTACGAAGCCACGCTGTTGGAACACGTGCAGAATGTGGCTCGGCATCGTCTTGCTGAAATAAGCAGGACGTCCCTGAAAAAGACGCTGCTTGGATGGCAGCAGATGTTGCTCCAAAACCTGTATGGACCTTTCAGCATTAATGGGGCCTCACAGATGTGCAGGTTACCCCTGCCATGGGCACTAACACCCCCCCCACACCATCAGAGATGCTGGCTTTTGAACTTTGCGCTGAAAACAATCCGGACAGTCCTTTTCCTCTTTGGCCCGGAGGACACGACGTCCATGATTTCCAGAAACAGTGTGAAATGTGGACGCGTCAGACCACAGGACACTTTTCCACTCTGCGTCAGTCCATCTCAGATGAGCTCGGACCAGAGAAGCCGGCGGCGTTTCTGGGTGGTGTTGATATCTGGCTTCGCTTTGCATGGCAGAGTTTTAACCTGCACTTGTAGATGGAGCGATGAACTGAGTTCACTGACAGTGGTTTTCCGAAGTGTTCCTGAGCCCATGTGGGAATATCCGTTACAGAATGATGTGGGTTTTTAATGCAGTGCCGCCTGAGGGGTCGAAGGTCACGGGCATTCAGTGTTGGTTTTCTGCCTTGCTGCTTTCCTGCAGAGATTTCTCCAGATTCTCTGAATCTTTTGATGATATTATGGACTGTAGATGATGAAATCCCTAAATTCCTGCAGTTGCACGTTGAGAAACGTTGCTCTTAAACTGTTGGACTATTTGCTCACGCAGTTGATCACTAAGTGGTGAACCTCGCCCGTCCTTGCTTGTGAACGACTGAGCCTTTCAGGGACGCTCCCTTTATACCCAATCATGACACTCACCTGTTTCCAGTTAACCTCTTCACCTGTGGAATGTTCCAAACAGGTGTTTTTACAGCATTCCTCAACTTTCCCAGTCTTTTGTTGCTCCTGTTCCAACTTCTTTGCAACGTGTTACAGGCATCAAATTCAAAATGAGTGAATATTTGCAAAAAATAATAAAGTTTATCTGTTTGAACATTAAATATCTCGTCTTTGTAGTGGATTCAATTGAATGTAATTTGAAAAGGATTTTCAAATCATCGTTTTCTGTTTTTATTTATGTTTTACACAACGTCCCATATTCACTGGGATTGGGGTTGTATATCACATGGATAAATACAAGTGCATACAATTACTGTTTATTTGCTAACATATTTGGGAAAACAACCACACAATTTGACCCGTGCAACAGTTTTTTATTTCACATGTTTTATCTTTTTCCATTATATGAAACAAATAAACAGAAATAGTTCACAAAAGCACAGAAAACGGCGTATTTAAATGTTTTTAATATGTCTTCTGCTCATATCTTAGTTTTTGCTTTTTTTTTAAACTTATTTTCTCCATAAAAATAAACAAAACAGTTAATTTTAATTCGACTGTTCACACTTTGGCATATGACTGCACAATAACAGCATGCTTCTTGTTGACGCCAAGCTTATTTTTGGCTTCCAAACACTATTTTTTGAGGTAAGCGCCAGTCTCTTATGGTCATGCAATGTCTTCAGAAGTGACGGATGAAGCTGAAGTTTTATAAACAGAACATTTCGCACTCTATTTATAGGAGCCTGCCTATATTACTATGTGTGCAACAGGATTATCTTGCCACACTGCGGTGTGAAAAGGTCTCTGCTGAACCACCAGGAGTGTCATACAATACATCTGCTCAGCCTGATGATGCTGGCAGCACCAATTAAACATGTTAAAACTCTCAGCACCAACTTTGTTCTTCAGCACTCCTGTTTTCTCAAGATCAGATGCGACGGCTGGTATAGATGTCTGGTGTCTGACTCCTCTCTTGACTTTCATCACCTCTGAATCAAATGTGTTGCCATATGTCAGATGTTACTGTGAGAAGCCTTGCAATTTTGCAGCGTGACATTAAAATCAAAGCAAACATTTATTCTTAAAAGAAACGAAGTCTGGACCTGCCAGCAGATCCTGACCATTGAAGTTAAAGAAATTGATGTGATGTGTTTTGTGAGGCACGATAATCACTACTAGTCACAGATGTTAGTATTAGCACCAATTGCTAAAGCACCATGCTCACCTATGAGGATGTTGTTCTGTTTATTTATTTATTTATTATTATTACGGAAATCCCTGTAATCACAAACAACTTCACTCATTCATTTGTTATCACTTTAGTAGTAACTTATGAGATTTGACACTTATCGGTTTACATATTTTCACTTCCTTAATTACCGTAATGACTAATAAGTATTTATTAGTAAGATAAATAAGTTAAGTGATACTTTTTTAATCCCACAAATGGGGAAATTCCACCTCCGCATTTAACCCATCCATGAAGTGAAACACCACATACACACTAGTGAACACACACACTAGGGGGCAGTGAGCACACTTGCCCGGAGCGGTGGGCAGCCCTATCCAAGGCACCCAGGGAGCAGTTGGGGGTTAGGTGTCTTGCTCAAGGACACCTCAGTCATGGACTGTCGGCTCTGGGTATCGAACCGGCAACCTTCCGGTCACAGGGCCAGATCTCTAACCTCCAGCCAACGACTGCCCCGACAAATTGCTGTCTTCCAAAAACCCAGAGACACCAAAGTCCTGCACTAATTTACAGGTAGGGATTCATCAAGCTTCTATCAGAAGTGCTCCCACTGTATCTAAATAAGGACATTTATTAGTTTGTTTGCTTGTTTATTTGTTTAATATCAGTACCATGACCAAATCATTTATTTATTAAGGGTCCTATGTTCTCAGGGCCCTATGCTCCTAGGGTCCTATGTTTCCAGGGCCCTATGCTCCTAGGGTTCTATGTTCCTAGGGTTTTATGTTTCCAGGGCCCTATGTTCTCAGGGTCTTATGTTCCCAGGGTCCTATGTTCTCAGGGTCTTATGTTCCCAGGGTCCTATGCCCCTACGGTTCTATGTTCCCAGTGTTCTGTGCTTCCATGATTCAGTGTTCCCAGGTTCACATGTTTGTAGGGATCTGTGTTCTCAGGATCCTATATTCCTAGGGTTCTATGTTCCCAGTGTTCTGTGCTTCCAGGACTCAGTGTTCCCAGGTTCACATGTTTGTAGGGACCTTTGTTCTCAGGGTCCTGTGTTCCCAGAGTCCCAGGCTCCTAGGATTTTATGTTCCTAGTGATTTATGCTTCCAGGGTCCTATGTTCCCAGGTCCCAATGTTTGTAGGGTCCTATGCTCCTAGGGTTCTAGGGCTCTATGTTCCCAGGGTCATGTGTTCTTGGGGTCTTATGCTCCCAGGCACTATTTTCCAAGGGGCCTTTGCTTCCAAGGTCCTATGTTCCCAGAGTCCTATTCTCCAAGGGCCCTTTACTCAAATGGTCCTATGCTCTTGGGACTCTTGTTCCTAGGGCTCTATGTTCCCAGGTTCCCATGTTTGTAGGGTCTTATGCTCCTAGGGCTCTATGTTCCCAGGTTCCCATGTTTGTAGGGTCTTGTGCTCCTAGGGCTCTATGTTTCCAGGGCCCAGTGTTCTCAGGTTTTGTTTTCTCAGGGTCCTATGCTCTTACGATTCTTCGTTCCTGGTGTTTTATGTTTCCAGGATCCTATGTTCCCAAGTCTATATATTCCTTTCACTGTTTATATGATAAATCAAACCTCAATATCATGCATTAAGAAACTATATGAAGGGATTTCTAAGATCATAATCAGGGCTCTGGAGTCACGGAAGATCAATGGACAGTGGGTTTTTCAATTGAGAAGCAATTGGCCTCAGTGAACTAATTAGCACACTTTATAATGCAAACTTTTTATGATGCCAGAATATTCATGAACCTTATGTATAACTGGCACATCTGGTTTAAGTATTGTCATGTTCTGCTGGCTGGCACTGGCGCTGGTGCTGGCGCCTGAGACTCTGGAGGTGTGGTGAGGCAGATAACCACACGCAAAGGTAGCCTGCACCCTCCGAAAAATAAACTACACCTTGTTGTTTATTGATGCTGTCTGTTGATTAGAGCTATATGCATGTGCTTCTTGTGTTGTTTAGGGGGCTGTGGGTTTTGTATGGGGCGTGGTCACTGTCATGGTGAAGTGTGTGGCTATAGATGACCTCCCCTCGAGTTCAGTGTGCTGTCTGATAGAACCCTGACGACACAGAACCCTGGGAACATAGCAATGCTCTTTTTACAACAGATTTAGCATCAGTAATTCGATTTTACTCAGCTACATTCTTACAGGTTTTCACATTACTGTATGACCAACACATTAGATATAAGCCACATTTGCCAAAAGTATCATAGCACCCATATTTTACACTAAGCGTCACCTTAATTCATTCATAACTCAGTGACACTCTTGGAAAAGTGACCTTGGTTTCTGCCGCTAAAGAAAAGCAAAGCTAGAGTAGGCATCCACACAGCAGAGCCAATCAGCAAAGGCCACAAAACTATATCCCACTTAACGTCCAGCCTGCATTATGCATGAGTCCGGTGAATAAATGCAGGCCGTGAAGAGCTGAATACCATGTGTGGGTTAGATTTTGCCCTAAGAATTCACCTGCCGTCTCTTTATGCTGTAGAGAAAAGACCGAGGGGGGAAAAACAGAGCAATCTGTAGCTGAAAGGAGCAGCGTCGGGTCACGATGACACTAGTCTGCACCTGCCCATGCCGTCTCCGACAACAGAAACACAGCGTATTTCATTTCATCTCACAAAAGAGCAAGGCTGCTACAAAACACTTTCCATCTAATAGACATGCAAAGGCGTTCCAGAGATTCATTTTAGGGCGGCTGCAGCTGAATGCTAATCTATTCCATGACATTAAAGTAGCAGTGGACAGATAAAAAGAGATTCAATTCTCTGCCTTCTTGGCTATTTTGCATTAAATGTTTCTAAAGTTTGTTTTTTTTTATTCTAAACAGTTTGACTCTCAGCTCAAAGGCTGCCGTTCCCATCAAGAAAATGCTCCATTGTGACTGAGCCACTCGTGTATGATAACGCCATTTGCTAACAGTGGGTGACACCTTCCCGCATTTTACCTTAAAAACTTCACCTCTTATCTTAAAACTGTTCTGTTCAGGGAACAGAATGCCGTCTTTCTGACTGTTTGAAATGAAGGTAGAATCTGGGAGAGGAGATTGTGTGAGCTAACGGTGTCGAAAGCGCTGATTAAATGCTTAAAAGTTAAGTTTGGTGTACTGTGTTGAACACGCTCAGTGGTCCAGGACATGATGTCACTTATGTGGAAGTCATGGTTTGGAGGTTAGGGAACCGGCCCTGTGACCGGAAGGTCGCTGGTTCGATCCCCAGAGCCGACAGGACGTGACTGAGGTGCCCTTGAGCAAGACAGAGCTATAATCACCAATCACTGACATGAGTGCTAGTACTAATCACTACAGCACCATATTCACTAATAACCGTTGCAGTGCAGATCATTAAAGATGAGAATAAGTGACCCTTGTTAGTCCCACAATGGGGAAATTTCACCCATCCGTGCAGTGAAACACCACAACTTCCAGCCACAGAAGAAGCTGGTGAACATCTGACTTCAGCTTCATATCACTGAAGAATGTGGGGGTGGGGGTGGGGGTGATAATAAATAATTGCCCCTCTTTGAGGGTCGCCTGCAGCGCAACACTCAAAAATAAGGGGTAGGGGTAAAATTAATAAATGGGACTGGGCCTTTGATGGATCAAATGATGTATAACTGGATGGTATCGTAATCTTTGCTCTGGCTTTGTGGACTATATTAAGAAACTCCACCTTCACAAGGTGGCTGTGATGGCGCCACATCACCCATGCAGGGCTGGTCCCGAGATCAGGGGAGTGAGATCTCTGGGTCTTTAGAGATGCCGAGGAGCCGCCGTGCTGGAGAAGCTGAGTCACGATCCTTTATTAATGAGAGCGCATGAGGATGGTTTCCCGAAGTCAAACCCTGTTCACCTGAGCTCTGAAAGTGAGAGTGTCATGTTGTCCCTGAGTGACACGGCTTGAAGGGGCATTCATTTGCATCGGGAAGGTCGGGATGCTGTCTCTATCGGACGTTTCGCAAAGGATCGGCTAATAATCATCACTCATTCTCCGCATGTGCCGCCGTGCTGTGGGCAATCTGGGTTATTCCATTAGCTCTCGCAGGAGAGCGACTGAAGGCCCATCTCGCTCGCTTTTAAGAAACGCTCCCATCAGTTCGTGGCTCGGGAGTGGCAGCCGTTCTTTCGGTGAGATCTTCCGAAGGAGACAGGATGTGCCAGGCTTTTCTGTAGCAAAGAACCGAGGCTCAGATGAAATCTCAGAGCGCCATCGGTTTGAAACCTGCCTTGCAAATTAGCGCAGCTATATTTGAGTTGACCTTTAACTTGTATGAAGCAGGAGAATTTCCTAACCAGCTGGTGGCTGAGCCGTGGAGATGGAAAACAAGAAGGACAGCGACTCCACGCCACATGGACACATGGACCCAGAAAGCACCAGCAGCGCAACACTGGCAGCTGGGTTTAAATGAACCAGTTGGCAGTTTTATCAGTAAAACTAGCATATGATGACAGCACCAACTAGCACTGCTAATTTTCCAGCGTTCTTTGGGAGAACCTTAAACAAAACCATGCAGTTCTCTACGCTTCTCACTGAGGCAGTTTGTCTGATGGGCCACAACGAGGTTTGTAAGCACTGGTCATTTATCAGCGCTATTTTGCTAGCATTCTTTGGGAGAACTTTCTAGAAACTAACCCAAACTCACCCATCGAAGCTTCACTGATGATGTTCTACCGTAGTTTTCTTTCAAAAGGACAGTTTGACCAAGCAAGAGTAGCCAGCTTAGAACAGAGCAAAACCAAGCTAGAATTCTTTGAGAGAACGTTCTAGAAACCAACCCAAACTCATCCATTGAGTCTCACAACTGATGCCGTTTGTATATGAGTAAGGCTGGGGAGTGATGACGAGGCGGACACATATGCTGAAAGAAGCGAGATTTCCATTCTCAGGGTGTAGACAGTCCAGGGTCAGAGAGCCAACATGGATAGAATGAGGGACAGAAAAGGAAAACAGGCTAAACAAACAACGGAGGCCAGCAGATCAAACACTAAACGATACAATACATACAAAGACCAGCAACCTAACAGCGGAAAACACAGGGCTTAAATACAGGAACAGGTAACAAGACACAGGTGGTTGCAATCAAGGCCAGGGTCTGGAAACAAGGGGGCAGGACTGGGAAGAACAAAACAAGGAAGCACATGGATGACTTGGAGGCGCCAATCGTGACAGTTTGTATGTGCTTTAATGGACATTTTGACCAAGAAAGACTAGCATGGCTACCAACAGAACAAGTGTAAGATCCGCATGAGGCAATCCACTGTAGACTAGCACTATTTATTCATTGGCATAGTTTGAGAGAACCTTCTAGAAAGCAATACAAACTCATCCATTGAGCTTTGCAACTGATGTGGTTTGTATTTATGTTTTTAATGTAGAGTTTTTCCAAACAGGACTAACATGCGTGACAACAGAACCAGAGATGATCGACTTCTATCTATCACTGTTCATTTGCTAGAATTCTTTGAGAGAACGTTCTAGAAACCAACCCAAACTCATCCATCGAGCCTGTTATGACCCCCACATTTTGTCTAGGGTATGTGGGATCAGTAACATGTGGCATTAAAATACTGAACAGGTGAGAGTTGATTAGAAGCGTGAGGAACAGATCAATATAGAGCTTTTGAAGCCATTTTTATTAAAACATCAAGAAAACCAGAGCGCTGTGATATCTAGTACCACACTGGGACAGTCAAACTGGACGGCACCAAAGGAAAGAACGAATCAAGACCAAACCACACTTACCTGCTCAAACAATATTGAGCTAATCTAAATTAAAAGAAACAAAAGCCAGCTACTCTACCCTTCCCTAGCCAGTACACAAAAGTACATGTGGCGGTGCCCGCCCTCTGACCTGGGGGGCTAGACGTCTACGTGGTGCGAATGTATAGGCACGCCCCTCTTACCCGTTTGAAACCCCAGGTGGTACAAACAAACAATCTCTTGTAAAACAAAGTTTAAAGTGTGGGGGTAAAATACCAACAACTAAAATACTTCCTCTAGCATAAAATACCAGCTTACAAAGTTAAAAGCACTTCTAAAACAAAGAGCCCCCAACACAAGAGGTCAAACACAGCACACATGGTCAGTCCTCGCGCTCTTCAGCCAGCTTGAAGGCCTCTTTTAAAACATAGGCTCCTCCCCCAACTGCACCAGCCAGGCCTCTGATTGGTTCTCACATGACTGGTTCTAGAGCAGGTACCTCTGAGAAGGGAGAGACCAAGAGAGAGAGAGAGAGAGACACACAAACACACGATAAAAACGAAAATACGTGCTTACACGTTACAGAGTGTAACATTAGCACAAGCTGCTATCTAGCACTTCTGTCCCAGCATCGGTCCGATTGTTCCTTGTCCTTCTCTCACGCCTCCACCTTCGGCAAAGCCACCCTGCATGTCTTCGGGACCGACTGGCCTCATTAGCACAACTGTTTTGATTATTAAGGGCAGAATTGAACTTTTTAAAACCCCATTATGCTCCCCTGTGAAAGCTGCGGTCTCGGGGCAGCTGAGTGTCTGCGAATGAAAGGAAGTCTCCTCTCTAAGCTCTTCTTAAGTCAGGGAGCCACTGGCCACGTCCGCCATAATCCTGCTAAATGGTTTATTATGGCTCTCACAAGCAGTCCATTAAAGTGAGATTACTGGAAAATGCGAATACATGAATGCTAACAAGCCTGGAATCAATCAAGCGCTGATGTACGGACCCAGTAATAAAGCTTCAAATCCTCATGAAAATGCATGGCCTTGGGGAGGAGGCCAAGAAGGAAGCGAGGAAGGCTCGCTCTGACTCACTTCCTTCCTCCGTTCTCGGCCTCCACCTCCTGCCGGGTCGTCGAATACTGTCAACTTGCAACTTTGCACGTTAGCGGAGAGGTTTGGTGGTTCCTGAGTAGAAATTAAGTTGTTTATGGCCTCGGCGGCCTGGACCATATGCTCGGGTGTTTAGGGCTGTCCTGGGATTGGCTGTCTTGGGGCTTTACGGCAGCAGTAGAGGAGCATCGTGGATCTCCAGGACAGATGTCAGAACAGTGTTGGGTCAGCTTCTTCTGCCAGCATGTCTGGCCTAGAGCCAGAGCTTCTCTTCTCTTGCTGCTCTGGCATCGTAGCGTCACAGCAGGGATCCGTTTACCCTGGCATGATTTCCCTTCCTAATTAGCCGGCAATATGCCTGTGAAGGTTTGCAGTCATGCAGGTCAGCGAATCGTCTAGCGCAGTGTTGCTCAACCCAGATCTCGCAGTCCAGACGGTCCATAGATTTGCTCTTTCCCAGCTCGTATCACACCTGACCTCAGACTGGTCTGATTTAGCCCTTGTGGCCAACAGTGTCCGTCCTGCTGTATCTGTATCTGTCCAGAACTGTTCACAGTGGTGGTGATAGGAACCGGACGGATGTGGCTGATGCCTGACGTTGTGCTCATATTAAGAGGCAACAACTCACTCAAAAGGATTATTCTGAGGCCTCTCTGCTCGGGTTTGAGTGTGTACACTGTCCAGTGTCCGACAAAACATGGAAAAATATCATCCATCGCACAAAAATAACCAATAAAACAATAAAAAACAACTAAGAATTCAGATCTCAGAGATGTCCAAAGATTATACTCTGATCTAGTTAAGCCCCAGGGAGAGATAGAGAGATAGTAATAAGCTAAATACAAATATTATCATATGATTTTTATATATTGTGAGGTGCCTGTCCCAAACACTAAGGCCTAAATTGACACTTATTAAGTGTTATTAATTATTAAAGATGTTTTTGATTTCTTTTAAAGTGAAGTTCAAAGGTTTGGATTTATCATAAGTTTAACACAAAGAGCTTTAGTTTGTTGGCGGTAAACTTGCTTGTGTTGATTATTATTAATAATATGGATTGATGGACGACTGACTGCCGAGCTCTCCTGCTACCCGCTTCAGACCAGCTGCCCACGCCCCAGCTACCACCACCTACCTTGGACTAGCTGCCCACCCTACACTGATATTCTCATAGACTCCCAGCTATTCCTACTACTAATACTACTGCTATTAATATTAGTATTAAAATAACTCTGTAGGTAGTCTGACCAGAGGAGGACGGGTCCCCCCTGGTGAGCCTGGTTCCTCCCAAGGTTTCTTCCTCAGGTCTGAGGGAGGTTCTCCTTGCCACCGCCGCCCCCTGGCTTGCTCACCTGGGGGTTTTACATTCTTGTTCAAACTCTGTTTTTTCTGGAATTCTGTGAAGCTGCTTTGTCTTTACTGGAATTCTGTGAAGCTGCATTGTCTTTTCTGGAATTCTGTGAAGCTGCATTGTCTTTTCTGGAATTCTGTGAAGCTGCTTTGTCTTTACTGGAATTCTGAGAAGCTGCATTGTCTTTTCTGGAATTCTGTGAAACTGCATTGTCTTTTCTGGAATTCTGTGAAACTGCATTGTCTTTTCTGGAATTCTGTGATGCTGCTTTGTCTTTTCTGGAATTCTCTGAAGCTGCTTTCTGACAACATCAGTTGTAAAAAGTGCTACAAATAAATTTGACTTGATTTGATTTGATTATTATTAATAATAACGTAACCCTCTACTGCATGTGTGCTAAGAACAATTTAATAAAAAGTATTCGTCACACTTTTCTTGCATAAAATGCACCTGATTATTAAATGTTTTTTTTTTTTTAATAATGTGCACACGTGTCATTTTTGGGGTATGTTGCCTTGAGGCAACATCGTGAGGCAATGGGAAGAAATGATATAGAGCTGTGCTTCCTAAAGTGGCAGGTCAAATCCATTCCACGGTCGCACAGTGTTGCTTCTAGGCAACAAACATATTTCTGCAAATTCTCAAAAAAGAAAATATGAATACAGAATGTTAAAGAATAGGTTTTAAATGGGCCACTAAGACATAGTATGACCAAGAACATGCCTTTTATTGACATACTAAAACTGTTCCCTTTACTGTTAACCCTTTAATTGTGGTTAAATATAGATGATGCTAGTGTAAAGTGAGGGAAATTAATTTGTTGCCCTGAGGCAACATTGGGCAATAGAGGGTTCAGGAATTTACTGACAAAATACCAGCATCCTTTATGGTTTCCACTGGTTTATAACAGCAATAAGCCACGCAAAGATGGGAATGTGGTTTTACTGCACTTCGCATCATGCCTAACAACACGCCTCCCCGTGATACAATCGCACTAACGCATGGGTTCTCTCGTGGCTTTATTGCTTTAAGGAACAAACTCTGCTTTTTAAACGTGGTAAATTAGTTGTTTACTCTCAGTGGGGGCTGTTACCGTGGTAACTTGGTGACTGGGAACAGATATACCTGATCGACTATAATTGGAATCAGAGGGGAAACTGTAAATGAGATTTTCTGCCAATCTGTGGCTTTAATAAATGCTCTGTGCTCTGCAGAGCGGCTTCCTCTCGGTACTGTAGCTATAATAACTCGGTAACTGAAGTCAGGCTTCTCAGCTGAGCGTGGAGATATATGATTCCCCGAAAGTGAGTTTCGAGATAACATATTCACTTTAACGTTTTGCTGACTGTGCCTCGCGGGGCTGTTCGAGGAAGAACCTCAGACAGAAAACGAGCTCCTCCAAACGTGATAGAGCCACTCATATCTTTGACCCTTAAGGGTCACATATGTCATCGCAGGCTGTAACTTCATTGGAGTTATCTTTGTTCATTGAACCGAGTGGAGAACCCGCGTGGAACGTTCTAACCTTACGATCCAAACCACACTTGTGTTCGTAGGTGGAAGAGGAGATGTTCTGAATTGAACTTGACGAAAAAGTTTTGTTTTGCTTGTTTTTGTAATGTATCATTAATAAAGGTCATTTTTCAGTGAATTCTGCTTCACAGAAAGCTACACACTGACCGCTTTAAGGTAGATGAGAGTTCCATTTCTACAGTGTCGTCCCATCAATACATAGAATAACATATTAGCAGAAATGTGAGGGGTGCACTCACTTCTCTGTGAAACTGTGCCTCCTTCACACCGTCGCGCCTAATTGCTGCCTAATTGAACTCCAGCACAAGATCAAGAAGTCCAATTATTCCCAGAGCTGTTATTTCGTTCATCCGCCGTTTCTGAAAGGACAGAGTGTCTTTTTCATATAAAGGGCATCGAGGTGGCAGGAGGAGAAACTGCAGCCCGCATATATTCCCTTTTCCCACCTGCCCCTTTCAGTCACCTCTCCGTTTTCCACATCGTTTCTTTCCAATTTCTCAAGCTCAGCCCCAAGTGTAATGGAAGAGAGGGAGGGAAAGAGAGAGAGAGAGACAGAGGGAGAGAGAGGGAGAGAGAGAGAATTACAGAAAGAGGAACACAGAGAAGGAAAGAGAGTCAGAGAAAGAAAAGACAAAGGGAGAGAGAGAGTGGGAGAGAAGGGGGGACACAGAGAGAGAAGTGAGGGAGAAAGAAAAGATGAGAGGGGAGAGGAAGAGACAGAAGAAAAGAGATGAAAAAACATAAAAAAGTAGTTGAGATATGTAGAGAGCCAGAATAACGCCATTTACATAATTACGTAACACTCTCTCTCTCTCTCTCTCTCTCTCTCTCTCTCTCTCTCTCTCTCTCTCTCTCTCTCTCCCTTTGCACTCTCTCTCTCTCTCTCTCCCTTCGCACTCTCTCTCTCTCTCTCTCTCTCCCTTCGCTCTCTCATTCTGTCTCTCTCTCTCTCTCTCTCTCTCCCTTCGCGCTCTCTCTCTCTCTCTCTCTCTCTCTCTCTCCCTTCGCTCTCTCATTCTGTCTCTCTCTCTCTCTCTCTCTCTCTCTCCCTTCGCGCTCTCTCTCTCTCTCTCTCTCTCTCCCTTCGCTCTCTCTCTCTCTCTCCCTTTGCTCTCTCTCTCTCTCCCTTCGCTCTCTCACTCTGTCTCTCTCTCTCCCTTCGCTCTCTCTCTCTCTCTCTCTCCCTTCGCTCTTTCTCTCTCTCTCTCCCTTCGCTCTCTCTCTCTCTCTCTCTCTCCCTTCGCTCTTTCTCTCTCTCTCCCTTCGCTCTCTCTCTCTCTCTGTCTCTCTCTCTCTCCCTTCGCTCTCTCTCACTCTCTGTCTCTCTCTCTCTCCCTTCGCTCTTTCTCTCTCTCTCTCTCCCTTCACTCTCTCTCTCTCCTCTCCTTTCACTCTCTCTCCCTTCAGTTTCTCTCCCCTTCTCTCCCTTCTCTCTCTCTCTCTCTCCCCCCACACTCTCTCTCTCTCCCCTTCTCTCTCTCTCTCTCTCTCTCTCTCTCTCTCTCAGGCTATTGTGTGATGCTAATGATGTGGAAGTAATGATTGTTCAGTTTCTTGTCAGAAAATGTGCAAATAAAGTGATTTTAGCCTTTAAGTTTCTATATTTTGAATTTTTGATGTGAATGAAAATAGCATATAATCACTGCACACACACACATATGTATATACATATATATATATATATATATAGTGATTATTAAAGGACTTTAAATAGATTATTTTAGTTTAATGCTACTTACTTCAATTTTGACAACATTGTCTCAGCTGTAGTTATTGATTTTGGAGATACAAGGATTTATTAAAAGATCAGTGCTGTGTATTGATAAGCTGTGCTAAACTGCTGTAGGAGGAAAAAGGAACATCAACTGTCTTAGTGAAGTGTGAGGCCACCACAGTCTTACAGAACAGCCTCAGTGCTCCTTGGAATAGACTGCACAACTCTCTGGAACTGTTCTGCAGGGATAGATCTTCAAAAGAACCCGTAGTCAGTCACCGAGAGGAACCAAGGAACTCAAAATGGGAACCCACCCTCCTCTGCAGCAAACGACAGTAAGCGTTCTGCCGATGGTGGTGGAGAATGCGGGCTGAAATGCTTCATCATGGGACGAAGATGAGCATTCAGGCCTGTCCGGTTCTCTTGGTGGTTGCTGCACATGCACTCTCCCACTCATAGAAAACAGAGTGTTCAGATCACTCTTCTCCACATCCCTGTAGACCAAGGCTGATGGACTTCATCCTACTGACCTCTCAGATGGTCACTGGTCCTTGTAATGAGGGGTTTATGCATGGCAGCCCTGTGAGACCATCCCTCTCTACATAATTGCAGATGAAGTGTTCTTGTTGCCAGCCTGATCACGTCCTGCATTGATGTTCTCAATCACCAGAGGATCATCTGCTCTTATACATCCCACTAAACCATGAGCTTTTAATCCAGGAGAGGATGAGCGGCGGTTCTCGAGGCCTTCGCTATCCTCAGGTTCAATCACAGCCAATAGAAAAACATCTGCCAGATGATGTTCACACCCTCAACTGTCTTTCAGCAGAAGAGAGAGAGAGAGAGAGAGAGAGAGACAGAGAGAGAGAGAGAGAGAGAGAAACAGAGAGAGAGAGAGAGACAGAGAGAGAGAGAGAGGCAGAGAGAGAGAGAGAGAGAGGGAGAGAGAGAGAGACAGAGAGAGAGAGAGAGACAGAGAGAGAGAGAGAGAGACAAGGCAGGTAAAAATGTCAAAGCAATGCACAGAATGCCAAACAAAATATTTTATTCATGCTTTGCTTGTGGAAATGTCAGACAACATGTCTGATTAGAAAGCATCAATAGCATTAGCACATCACTAAAACACACACCTGCACGCATGAACACGCTGCACTGGATCGATGCAGCTGTTTCCGGTCTGGTCTTATTGCTGGGTTTCATTTTCAGGAAAAGCTGAATTTTCTACACATTTACAAAATGGTTTGGCTTATTGTGCAGATTCAGGACACCGGGGGGGACTGGTGGCCTAGCTGGAGGGGAAGCGAACCATCAACCGGAAGCTTGTGGGTTCAAATCCTACGATCTATCTATCTATCTATCTATCTATCTATCTATCTATCTATCTATCTATCTATCTATCTATCTATCTACCATACTATTAGAAACCCCATAGAGGTGCTAGCAGAAATGAGTATTTTCATGGAATGTTTTTTACAAGTTTTGACAGATTTCAATGCTCAGTCAGTTTATATTTGATAAACTTAAAAATCAGAAAAAAAACTACTAGTAGTTGCAGCACATGCAAAACCCTATAACCCTAATGGTTATAAACTCTCAGAACCTAATGAAGTTGTTAAGACTTGCTAGGACTAATTAGGCCAGTCACAAATGCTCAAAATCTATTAATCTAGAATGGCCAAAAAGTGTTAGTGCAGTGCCAACATACTATTAGAAACCCCATAGGGGTGCTAGCAGATATTTGCATTATCGACGAGTTTTGACCGAATGCCTCTCTGTAATAGTCATGATTCACCTCTGAGCTGAAATAAACGGGATTCATATAGAAGAAGTATATGGTAGAATAGATTTGATAATGTATAACCCATCCACCCATCCATCCATCCATCCATCCATTTTCTAAGCCACTTCTCCGTCAGGGTCGTGGGGGGGTGCTGGAGCCTATCCCAGCAGTCTTCGGGCGGAAGGCAGGATACACCCTGGACAGGTCGCCAGTCCATCGCAGGGCAGACAGACAGACAGACACAGACAGTCACTCACACCCAGGGACATTATAGCACGTCCAAATGGCCTGACTGCATGTTTGGACTGTGGGAGGAAACCGGAGAACCCAGAGGAACCCCACGCAGACACGGGGAGAACATGCAGACTCCACACAGAGAGGACCCCAGTCACCCGATAATGAATAACAAAAAGTATATTTTTATACAGATCCATACGGCAAAGATATGGAAAACAGTCAAGTTGAAAGCGTATATATGAATCAAAGACTAAAATAGACTAAAATAACTAAAACGCTAGGTAGGAGAGAAGTGTTGAAATAGTTAAAGGTCTTTTTAACATGTAAACAGATGCAATCAAGTTGGTGGTGCGGGAAAACTAGAGAAAAGAAAGTCTCCACTTTGAAGGTTAACATTCACAGATGTAGGAAACCAGCTGGCTGCAGCGTTTGTGAGAATTAAAATACAATCTAGTGTATAATTACAGCTCAGGTGTGAGATCACACCAGAGCTAATCTCACCTTGTGTAAGACACAGAAATGACTTCATTAGCGCTGGCCTGAGTGGAGTCGACAGCCAGCGTGAAGCGTTAGCGGGTGTTATTCAGATCAATACGGAACAGGATCAAGGCTGGTGTCCTGATCATAAACACACACCGCAAACAAAATGCTGTTAATTAAAGTGGCTCCCAAGCATCTTTCTCTATTCATAGGGAGCTTATTATTTCTGAAGGAACTCCCTGGAGGGAATAAAGCGGAACAGAGTGCGTGAGAATCTGCAGAGAAGATTGGGAATGTGGGGCGGACTGAGAGGTTCATCATCATCACCCATCAACTGGTGATTATCTTCATATCTGTGGCTGCAGGGCTGATAGTGTATCTATATATGTGTCTGTCTTTTCCACATCTTGAGGCTCAAACGTGAACACTGTGTGGTTGTGGGCAGAGTTGGTTCTAGATCATTTTACCAGGGGTGGTAAAGGGTGGCAGGGAGTTTCGGCAGGGTGGCAGTATGAATGTACTATGCTGGCGGGGTGGGATGAATGATGAGGGGCGATGAGGTGGAAAGCCAATGGCACAGCCAAAATTTTGGGGTGGTGAATCAAATTTTCAGGGAAGGCCTTGGCCACCGCAGGCCACCCCTTTAGAACCGTGCATTGTTGTGGTGACATCAATCTGCTCTTCATGGGGAAGAACGCGTGGAGGTCCGCAGGAACCTGTCGGATGTTGCTGACCTCTTTTTTAGACGAAAACCTAAAAGTTGATAAATTTTTTCCTATAGCTTTTGAAACATGGCTGTAGAAACCATCATCATCGTCATCTTTAACCGCTTCAGATAGGGTTGCAGTAGCAGTTAGGAAAGCAGAGGATCCCAAATTTTCCTGTCCCCTGTAACTACCTCCAGTTCATTCCGGGAGACCCTGAACTGCTCCCAGGCCAACCTGGAGAGATAACCCCTCCAGCAGGTCCTAGGACTAGGTCTTGTCCCAGTAGGCTGTACCTGGTAAACCCCCATCGGGAGGCATCCGGGGGACATCCTGATCAGATGCCCGAACCACCTCGACTGGTTCCTCTCTATGCAGAGGAGTAGTGGCTCCACTCTGAGCTCCTCCTGGATGTCTGAGCTCCTCACCTGTCAAGCTTATGAGGGTCAGGATGTAGACCAACCAGTAAACACAGAGCTTTGCCTAATGGCTCAGCTCCCTCTGCACCGCTATAGTCTGGTACAGTGACCACATTACTGCTTCCGACTGGCCCAGCCTGCAGCTGATCTTGCCACCCCTCTTCCCATCACTCGTGAATAAGACCCTTCACCTGGAGTAGGACCTTTCCCCCTTATCTGGGATGGGCAAGCCATCCTTTTCTGGGCAAGGAACATGGACTCAGACTTTGAGGTGCTGACTTGCATACCAACCACTTCACACTCTGAGCTGTGAACTGCTCCAGTTAGCTGGAGGCATTCATGTGATCACTACTGTAGAAGAGTTGTGGAAACATTATAATGTTTATTTTTGGTAATGTTTTCTTTTACAGCCCCCTGAGTTCTAGATCAGTAGTTCCCAACCTTGGTCCTGGAGGACTTCCTGCCCTCCACATTTCAGCATTTTCCCTGCATCCAGCAACCTGATCCAACTAAAAGGCTAATCAGCAAGCCTCCAGAGCTCAACTGGGTGTTTTAGGGCAGGAAAAATGTTGGACCAAGAGCAACTGTTCTAGATCAGTGGTCACCAACTGTCCTCTTGGAGAGCTACTTTCATGCACATTTCACCTCCAATCTGAAACTAACACATCTCACTCAGCAAATCAGAGATGTCTGAAGGCAACAATGAGATAGACCAGGTGGGGTGGAGCTAAAGTCTCCAGGAGTAGGATTGGTGACCAGTGTTCTAGATATTGACCAGTGAGTGTCAGCTACGATCTCCAAAATACCAGGTATTTATTTTGGGTAATATAATGGTGAAGTTCAAGGCAGTTACCTCAAAGAAGTTTCCCCTCACTGTACATGAGGGGATGTAGGAGAGTTTGGGGGGTTCTGCTGAGGTGAGGACACATATGGACTCTTTCCTGTTCTGACCTCTGATGTCTCTGTGGAGAATCTGTTTATGGAAGACCAGCAGGGCGAATCGTTTTCCAGCATGAAGAAGATCCGCTGGAGCTGCAAGCCGCAGATTACTGTGGGTATGGAGCTGCTTACTCACGTCTGCTCTCGCCTAAGCTTCTAGATGCGAGAGGCTTTTTTTCTCTTAGCAGAAGTTTCCAGTTCAGCTCGAGAAAATCTCTCCAGAGATCAGATGTAGTGTCTTTATGTTTTGATATGGAATCGAGGTACACTGACCCTAAACAATGGTATCAAATAGACCACCTGGTGTACTTGCTGTTCTTTTATTTACATTTACGGCATTTGGCTGACGCTCTTATCCAGAGCGACTTACAATTTGATCGTTTTTTACACAGGTAGGCCAAGGTGGTGTTAGGAGTCTTGCCCGAGGACTCTTATTGGTATAGTGTAGGGTGTTTGCCCAGGTGGGGATTGAACCCCAGTCTACAGCGTAGAAGGCAGAGGTGTTAACCACTTCACTAACCAACCCCCATTATCTATCTATTATTTATCATTGATGTGCAGTCATATGCAACGATTTGGGTTCCCCTGATCAAATTCCATGCTTCTGTTGATCTACGTCTAAATAAGTTAACACACCCTTGACGGAGAACATGCTTTACTGCACTAGTACTGTTCATTTACTCAATCTGTCAAACATAAAATGTGGCCTGAGCAAAAATCATGGCACAATATGTGTAGGAGCTCCAGTGGCCTGCAGAGAGCCCTGACCTCAACCCCATTGAGCACCTTTGGGATGAACTGGAGCATTGATTGTGAGCCAGAGCATCAGTGTCTGACCACACAGACACTCTTCTGGATGAATGGGCAGAAATGCCCAGACACTCTCCTAAATCTTCCCAGAAGAGTGGAAGCTGGTAGAGCTGCAAAGGGGACCAGCTCCATATTGATGTCCATAATTTTGGAATGGGACGTCCAACAATGTTGTGCAAGGCATAGTCGTCTTCATACTTTTGGCCATATAGTGTGTATTTGCTCAGCCACTTGGCCTTTCTCTCTGCTGAGTGTGGTGGTAGATTACCACATTCATGCTATGGCTTGGCCTGGTCAGTGTTTGGTCGATATCACTTGATCAGAAACAGGGGCTTAATTTTTTAATTGTATCGTTAGATTGAGATATCAGGTGTGACTAATTCTAAACGGTGAATTGAAGTGAGATTTTGAGTTGCAGAAACTCATTTGCATTAATATTTCATGTCTTGAATACATGGAACTCAAACCCGCTGGTTCGTTCCAATGCTTAACATAAATTTTTAGGGTTCCCGTAAACTGTTTGAGGTGTGGGAACTTTTGCTTACAGTGTGGTTTCAGCAGTATATTTCATTTGAGGAAGTTCAGCCGAGAGAGAGAAGATCCAGAGCCTTCTGAGGATTTTTTTTACCTCCCTCTGTGAATTCCCAGAATCCCTCAGTGGCGGTGTGTCAGCAGGCAGCCTGCCAGTGTGTGGCTGGGCCTTTTATGAGTCTGGTTGAGATTCTGAGCCTCAGCCTTTTATGAGTTTGACTCTGGAATGAAAGAATTTCTCCTCATCTCCACGAATTTCGCTGCAGATTAGCAGCCCCGCCCACAAGTGCATCTCCCATTAGTCTGATTGAAAACCGATTGCAGCATTGCTCAATATGCAAATGAAATATGCAAATCAGCTCAGAACAGGACCACAAGTTGACTATAGAGACGTAGGGAGTCGAGAACTCCAGGGTCATGTACCTGCAAATGCTAAAAGTGCTTAAACTCTAAACTTAACTGGCCCAAAGTTTTGCTACTCACTTCTATAACCGATGAATAGCTCAGCCAGTTTGCATTGAAGTCCCTGTAATTACTGAGTAATAAGCCTTAGTATGTAATAAGGCTGCGATTTTAAGAGGTTAAACTTCTATATAAATGGAAATTGTGCCATAATTTTCACACAGGCTACATTTTAGGTTGAATGCTATGAAATCTATCAAATAAACAGTAATTACATGTGCATTCAAAGTTAAAGGCTGTTTCTATGCAATCCCAGGTGGTTGTTAATGTGTTGCTAGGCCATTGTTATGGTGTCTCAGGTGAATGCTAAGGGGTTGCTAGGCAGTTGCTCTGGTGTTCCAGGTGGCTGCTAAGGCATAGCTGGACAGTCGCCATGGAATCCCAGGTAGTTGAAAAGGCACAGCCGGGGAGGTGCCATGGAATCCCAAGTGGTTGCTAAGGTATGCTCTAAGGCATTGTTAGGAAGATGCTGTGGTATCCAAGATGGTTGCTATGATGCGGCTGAGCCATTGTTATGGTGTCCCAGGTAGTTGCTGAGGTGTTGCAGGGTGGTTGCTATGCTATCCCAACTTGTTGCTAAAATATTACTAGGCCATAGGTATACTATATCAGGTGGCTGCTAAGGCTTGCTAAGCATTAACTATAGTATCCAAGTTAGTTGCTAAGATGTTGCTAGGCCATTGCTATGGTATCCCAGGTGGTCGCTAGGTGACTATTGTGCCATCCTAGATGGTTGCTAAGGTGCCACTGCTGCTTTGGTGTTCCTAGACCACTGCTGTGCTTTGCTAGATGGGCATGTTATTTGTGTGGATTTGCGTTTTTCTACAGCAAACTTGTGTACTGCTGTGTAATGGTGTGTAATGACTGTTACTACTGTATTGTATACGTGTGTGTGTAATAACTGTAATTACTATTTAATTACTGTGCAATAGTGTGTGTCTATATCTGCCTTTGAATGTAATGCCTGTGAGTCAGAGATCTCCATTGGGACATATCAGAATTTCTGAATATGTGGACAAAAACACCCAAAACCTGGATTGTGATGAAATTTACACACTTTTTCCACTTTTACCCAGATTATTTGTGATCAGCTATTACATGCATAGGGTTTAAATGCCCTTCATTATCTTCTCTGTTGGTTTTGTGCTGGAACTACAAGACTGATGTAGTAGTACTAGTTTATACACTAGCCAGGTGCTAGCATGGTGCTAACTGCATGCCTTAATAATCAAATACCTCAAACTTGATCTCGTATGACTCGCTGTAATCTGTAATCAGGGACTGAGGTGTGTTAGCACAGCAGTATTAGCCACCCTGGAGACTGGATTTGGGTCCATTTGGTGTAAATTTGACTTTTTTGGCTGTGCATTGATAGGGGGTCCGTCACTCCTAAGATAGACCTCCAGCATGCACGATTGAACTGCACCCTTCCTCCAGGGCTTTTAATTGATTTCAGTGCAGAGAGAGAGAGAGAGAGAGAGAGAGAGAGAGAGAGAGAGAGAGAGAGAGAGAGAAAGAGAGAGAGAGAGAGAGAAAGAGCAGCAGCTCAGCACTCAGCACAGATCTCACACACACACACACACACACACACACACACACACACACACACACACACACACACACACACACACAAACAAACAGCAGACATCTCAAAGAGCCACAGTCAGATACTCCTCTAATGTAGAAACGTTGCACCTGGTCAGGACTTGTGCTTCTACAATAAACAAGGAACTTATGACTGATAGGGGTTCTTTAATGGGGGTCTGGGGGTCTTTCAGTCTCAAAAATGAAACAGAGCATAGAAAACTAAACAGTACACAGAATATATGCCGTGCTTTCATTTCAGCACCAATACCATAACTGACATATAGCTTTTGTGATTTATGGCCAATTAACCCACTGCATTAATAAATAAACTGCTGTGGACATTTGAAAATATCTCAGAAATCTGATGTAAAACATCGACCTGGTCCCAAAAAAGGACAGATATACTGAAAATATTGGGTTTTCCTGCAACAGAAGCCAATTTATCATCTGCCGACAAACATTGTATGTGTAAATAAACAATAATAATAACTATTATAACTAATAATAACTAATTATTATTATAATTAAGGTAAACTGGTTGATGGAAATGTGCTGTATGGGGTTCCATGTGCACAAAGGGTTCTTCTATTGGTGCAATGTCAAGCTTATAACAGAAGAACCAACCCTTTTGAAAACGGTTTCAAAACCATATCCAACACATTGTCCATCGGTCTCCATCAGACCATTTCACCATCCAAAGACCCCTTTAAGTAACACGCTTGAGTGTTCATGGTTCTATATAGAAGCGTTTACTATAGAACCCTTGAAGACCCGTCTTTTTAAGAGTGTACACTATGCAAATGCACTCTCTCGGATTCCTGCGGGCGGTGCAGAATCCGTCCACTCTGATGGAGCTGAAGAGGTCAGGTCAGTGGAATAAGAGATTTAGCCTGTGGTCAAATGCAGCAGCTCTAACGGCTGTGAAGAAAATCACCACAGGTGCTGGGCTTCCCTCGCATTTCTTCAATGAAAATAAAGCTCCTGCAGCTCCGCATCCCACACAGCCACTCTCTGAGACACGCTGGGAACCGCCAGCTCACCGACTGACTGACCGGAGAAATCCAGCGTTTTAGTGCTTATCAGGGTCTAATCTCTCTTACTCTGGTATATAGAAGCGTTTACTGAGGTCCTATATGGACGAATATCTCCTGTTCTAGTGCATAAGACTGTTTATTGGTGTTGGCAAAGGGCTAATATCTCCTATTCTAGTGTATAGACGTGTTTATTGAGGGTGTTTATGGACTAATATCTCCTATACTAGTGTATAGGAGTGTTTATTGAGGGTGTTTATGGACTAATATCTCCTATTCTAGTGTATAGGAGTGTTTATTGAGGGTGTTTATGGACTAATATCTCCTATTCTAGTGTATAGGAGTGTTTATTGAGGGTGTTTATGGACTAATATCTCCTATTCTAGTGTATAGGAGTGTTTATTGAGGGTGTTTATTGACTAATATCTCCTATTCTAGTGTATAGATGTGTTTACTGAGGTCATTTATGGACGAATATCTCCTATTTTAGTGTATAGACGTGTTTATTGAGGGTGTTTATAGACTAATATCTCCTATTCTAGTGTATAGGAGTGTTTATTGAGGGTGTTTATGGACTAATATCTCCTATTCTAGTGTATAGGAGTGTTTATTGAGGGTGTTTATGGACTAATATCTCCTATTCTAGTGTATAGGAGTGTTTATTGAGGGTGTTTATTGACTAATATCTCCTATTCTAGTGTATAGATGTGTTTACTGAGGTCATTTATGGACGAATATCTCCTATTTTAGTGTATAGACGTGTTTATTGAGGGTGTTTATAGACTAATATCTCCTATTCTAGTGTATAGGAGTGTTTATTGAGGGTGTTTATTGACTAATATCTCCTATTCTAGTGTATAGATGTGTTTACTGAGGTCATTTATGGACTAATATCTCCTATTTTAGTGTATAGACGTGTTTATTGAGGGTGTTTATGGACTAATATCTCCTATTCTAGTGTATAGGAGTGTTTATTGAGGGTGTTTATAGACTAATATCTCCTATTCTAGTGTATAGGAGTGTTTATTGAGGGTGTTTATTGACTAATATCTCCTATTCTAGTGTATAGATGTGTTTACTGAGGTCATTTATGGACTAATATCTCCTATTTTAGTGTATAGGAGTGTTTATTGAGGGTGTTTATGGACTAATATCTCCTATTCTAGTGTATAGGAGTGTTTATTGAGGGTGTTTATGGACTAATATCTCCTATTCTAGTGTATAGGAGTGTTTATTGAGGTCGTCTATGGACTAATATCTCCTATTCTAGTGTATAGGAGTGTTTATTGAGGGTGTTTATGGACTAATATCTCCTATTCTAGTGTATAGGAGTGTTTATTGAGGGTGTTTATGGACTAATATCTCCTATTCTAGTGTATAGGAGTGTTTATTGAGGGTGTTTATGGACTAATATCTCCTAGTGTATAGGAGTGTTTATTGAGGGTGTTTATGGACTAATATCTCCAATTCTAGTGTATAGACGTGTTTATTGAGGGTGTTTATAGACTAATATCTCCTATTCTAGTGTATAGACGTGTTTACCGAGGTCATTTGTGGACTAATATCCCCTTTTGTCGTGTATAGGAATGTTTTTTGAAGTTGATTATGGACTAATATCTCCTCTTCTAGTGTATAGTAGCATTTGGTGAAGTTGTTCAGAATATATGAGTTTTTTTTAAGTGTAATTGCTTTCACTAATGTGTCTTTGCATCATGTGTTGCTTCTTTAAACTTTCCATTAAATGCTTCTGAGGAAATCAGATGTGTTTGTTCTGTGGCATCACACTAAAGAACCCTTCCTGGGCCGTTTTGTTTGGGTAGTGTCAGTGTAACGGCCATGAGTGACCATTCATGACGGATTCAGTCAAATACAAGCGGCTGATCTTGAGCGTATAATGTGGGGTAAATGAGTCCCCGCTGTCAGATGGGGATTATATGGGATTATACATTCGGCCTCATTCTTTCTGAAGTGTTGATAAATCTGGAATGACCACTCTAATATCGCTCAAATTAGCACCAGTCTTCATCCTCTACACATCTCTGACTGATGATGCTATTAATAACCGATGCGGCTGCCCGATTATTTTTGCATATTGCAAACGCGATGTGAGAAATTACAATTACACTGCATTCCCTCTGCTTTAATTAATTTGCCTTTCAAAGAGGGCTAATGAATTCCCTGGACACAGTGCCAGCAGATCTATTTCTGCAAAGCCAGCACAGACACAATGCTGCATTTTTCTCATTGCGTCGCTCGGTGGCTGCCTGTCAGTCAACGTGTTTGTGCATGCTGTTATTTTCATATTTACTGTGTTGATTGTTTGTAAACAAGCTGACCACTCCGGTTGCCTTGAAAACCACAAACCACCAAAAATTTGCATTCACCTGACTGACTGTAAGCGTGAAAGTCAAAGAACATACTCTGTTTATGTCACTTACAGTCAAAACAGCCACTAAGTACATGTTGTTCATTTCTCAGCAACAGAAAATATAATCAGGATTGTGTGTTGCGAAGCAGTGCGCAACAATATTGTTATCTGTTTTCAAGACACCAACTCTAGTATGTTCGATCTGAGGGGGGATGCTGTGCTTTTGATCTGAAATGGTTTTCGTACAATCATCGTCAATGAATGAACAGCTGGCCCAGCTTACTTCATGATGACGAAGATCCATTGTAACTCTATTAACTATGTAGGATAAAACAACCTGCAGAAAACACCTAGCAACCACCTGGGATACCACTGCAACCATCTTTCAACACACTAGCAATCACCTGGGATACCACTGCAACCATCTTTCAACACCCTAGCAATCACCTGGGATACCACTGCAACCATCTTTCAACACCCTAGCAATCACCTGGGATATGATATCAACAGGAACACCATAGCAACCACTTGGGATACCACTACAACACCCTATCAACCCCCTTGTAACCACCTGGAATATGATACTTGCATCTCTCTAGCAAGACCCTAGCACCTACTTGGGATACAACTGCAACCACCTAGCAACACCCTAACGACCACCTGGGATATGATAGCAAGCACCTACCAACAGCCAAGCAACCACCTGGGATACCATAGCAACCACCTAGCAACACCCTGGAACCACCTGGAATACCACTGTAACCACCTAGCAACACCCTAGCAACCATCTGGATAACCATAGCAATCAGCTGGCAATACCCTAGCAACCACCTGGGATATCACTGTGACCTCTTGCAAAACCTTAGCAACCACCTGGAATGCCATAGCAATTGCTTATCAATACCCTAGCAACCAACCTGGGATATGATAGCAACCACCTAGTAACAGCCTACCAACCACGTGGGATACAACTGCAACCACCTAGGAACACCCTCGTAGCCACCTGGAACAC
>NC_051235.1:2660000-2667500 GCF_015220715.1 Pygocentrus nattereri | reverse complement strand
CTCCAGCCCACGACTGCCCCAAAACACAGTGGCCACTGAAGAAGCGCCCAGCTTGAGGTTCGAACCATTGCTGCTATGGTCGACGGTCGCGAACCCCATTTCCCATGAATCCATGGGAGGACGTGACTTTGGACTTCCTGGACTTATCGGAGTCCATATTGGACTCCATATCCCAGGAAGCAACAAGAGATCACGTGACCTTTGACGATCCGTCCCGAATCTATCAGCGTTCGCAGCCGTCGGATTACTGAATGTTTTCACCTGTATTTACTTGTCATATGATCACCTTAGTTCAGTACATAAGCCCAGGCTGTAGATAGGTGGTTGAGAAATATTGTTTACCTGCAAACTTACTGAGTGTTCTCCTTTGTTGCCTGTATTCTGGTTTTGACCCATGCTAGTTTCTCTCGACTCAGATTTTTGCTTTTTCCCTTTTGTTTTTTTTTTTTTTGCTGGTTTTGTTTTGGATTTGTGTGTTTGACCTCTTTTTGCTTGTTTCTTCGACCCTGATTTTTTGATCGCCCTTTTTGTTTAGTCTGCCTTGTGAGATGATCACCTTTGTGATCATCTACGTTCTTCTGGTCTTGACCCCCGTATGTATTTTGACTACGACTTTGCATAAAGCAATTAAGCCCACTTTCCTCACTTTGATCCGCCCTCGTCTGGAACTTGCTGAATCCTCACACTAACAGACCAAATGCCTTTTCAACTCTAGTGACCGCCGTTCCTCAACCAAAAAAAAATCATTCAAGATTAAACTCGGTCAGTTTGTACACATTTTGTTCAAAGTTGAGGTCATCTGAGGGTGAATTGGCCGTTATCAGACTACGAAATGATGTCAGTTTTTTTAGGACACCCTGTATATTAGCATCAATGGCTGAAAGGGAAGAGAAAACTAAGAACGAATGAGTGAAAAACATCCCTGTGATTCCTCCCAATAAACCGCACTGCTGAGCGGTCCAGATGTGCTCCCTCCTGATGGAATCCTGGTTTGAGTCCCAGTTGTGCCACATGCCATATGTGGCCAAGAAGGCTGGACAGTGCAGTTGGCCAAGTCCTCATTATGAGTAATGGATGGTCTCTCTCTCTCTCTCTCTCTCTCTCTCTCTAGCGTTCTTTATTCTCTCTCTCATGATCTGTAGCCAGTAGAAAATCCCCTAGTGAATGGAGCTGCAGCCTTTTGGACCCACCGTGCTTTATCTATGTGTGTGGTGGGAGGTGATAATGAAATAGATTAGATTACAGGTTTGGGCAGCTGGGTTTATTTTGGTGTTAAGTGTGTGAATCTGTTCTGCTAGCGCTGGGTCAGTAGCACACTTTGCTGGAGCATGGGAATGAGATTACTCTGGTCTTCTTCTCCTCCCCTATATGTATATATATAGCCACTGTAGTGCCAAAATTTAGCTCATCTGGCTTCACACGCATATGAAATTGAGTGACGTCCCATTCTTAATCCATAGGGTTTAATATGATGTCGGCTCACCCTTTGCAGCTCTAACAGCTTTAACTCTTCTGGGAAGGCTTTCCACAAGGGTTAGGAGTGTTTATGGGAATTTCTGACCGTTCTTCCAGAAGCACATTTGTGAGGTCAGACACTGATGTTGGATGAGAAGGTCTGGCTCACAGTCTCCACTCTAATTCATCCCAAAGGTGTTCTGTGGGGTTGAGGTCAGGACTCTGTGCAGGCCAGTCAAGTTCTTCCACACCAAACTGGCTCATCCACGTCTTTATGGACCTGCTTTGTGCACTGGTGCGCAGTCATGTTGGAACAGGAAGGGGCCGTCCCCAAACTGTTCCCACAAAGTTGGGAGTGTGAAATTGTCCAAAGTCTCTCGGTGCTGAAGCTTTAAGAGTTCCTTTCACTGGAACTAAGGGGCCGAGCCCAACTCCTGAAAAACAACCCCACACCATGATCCCCCCTCCACCAAACTTTACACTCGGCACAATGCAGTCAGACAAGTACCGTCTCCAGGCAACCGCCAAACCCAGACTCGTCCATCAGATTGTCAGATGGAGAAGCGTGATTGGTCCCTCCAGAGAACTCGTCTCCACTGCTCTAGAGTCCAGTGGCGGCGCTTTACTCCACTGCATTCCACGCTTTGCATTGCGCTTGGTGATGTAAGGCTTGGATGCAGCTGCTCGGCCATGGAAACCCGTTCCATGAAGCTCTCCTAATGGGTTTATTAGCATTGGTCAGATGCAGCGTTAGCTTCTATTCTAGCCCCTGCTTGTTTGCTACATTAGCCCTGTAGCTCCAAAGCAGCAAAACCCAGACACTAAACATGTCTTTGCTGACTGAATATAAATTGACTAAGATTGGAAAACTGTTTTAATTTGACTTTCCGATGAAAATTCACTTTAACTAACAGTGTCAAATATGGACCGTATTATGAACAGTATTAAAAGCTTTTCCTCCCAAAGTACTGAAAGACTTCTTTCTTGCAGCAAAAGAAAGATTTTCCAATCTCTTATGATGCTGCATCTTATCAAACGCGCTGACTAAAGGTAATTAGCTCTTAGTCAAACTCTAAATTCCCTGATTCAGTCTGCTGAAAGGCCACCATCTGCTGCTCTGCTGTTCTGGCTATTACTCATGACTCTTCTCGCTGCTACAGGATTTCAGCAAAGGACACGTCACTTACTCTCATCCAGGTGGGCAAACAAAGGTCATTTAAATACCTTCCGCCAGCTACATCCTGTAATCTTCCTCAGTGAAGAAGAGGCTTGTATGACATTGAGCTTATGAGAAAATTTCCAATATATAATTTCCTTCCTCATTTATGAGGATCACAGATGATCTTTCCTGCTAATAATGATGTCATGTATTTTTATTGTTGTTTTTACCATTTATCTAAGCTTGTTAAAGGCCTAAAGGTGTTTTTGAAATCGTTCATAAGCCCCGTCACTCCCTCTAACTTGTTGATTTCTATCTTAGTGTTGCTATGAGAACAGAAGCTAACATTTAAGCTAAAATGACTTGTCAGCACAGCCACACCCATCTTTACTGACAGTAGAACGAGTCCTACTGAAGAGCTCAGTGACTTTAAGCATGGCAGTGTCATAGGATGCCATCTTTGCCACAAGTAATTTTGAGAAATTCCTGCCCTGCTAGATCTGCCCCAGACAACTGTCAGTGCTACTATTGTTAAATGGAAGCATCAACAGCTCAACCATGAAGGGTGGACCATGCAAACTCAGCATGAGGCAAGCAAGTACCTAAGATTGCCGCTGGAAGATTATTATAAAATTAGCACAAGAACTGTGTGTTAAGAACTGCATGAGGTTCTTAATGTGGTTACACTACAACGATTTTATCGATACACTACACCCATTTCCATGGTTATGCTACACCCATTTCCATATGCTACACCCTCTTCCATGGTTTTATTACCCTCATAGTTACACTACACCCATTTTATGGTTACACTGCACCCATTTCGATGGTTCCCATGGCCGAGCAGCTGCACAGAAGTCTAATATCACTATGTGCAATGCTAAGTGTCGGCTGGAGTGGTGTAAATCATGCCACTGGATTCTGCAGCAGTGGAAACGTTATCTGGAATGATAAATCATGCTTCACTATCAGGATTGGTGGATGCCAGGAGAACCTTCCCTACCGGAGTGCACAGTGCCAACAGTAAAGTTTGGTGGAGGAGGCATAATGGGCTGGGGCTGTTTTTCAGGGTTTGGACCCTTTAGTTCCAGTGAAGCATGACATTAAAGCTATATTGGCAATGGGTACTGTGAAATTGAATGCGTTCCATTCTATTTGGTAATGCTTTTAAACATCTGCATCAACAATGGGTGACAGGTGCTGGGTCATTTTGCATGTATTGTTCACCAGTGTTTCATTAGTCTATATATATATATATATATATATATATATATATATATATATATATGCCTTGTTGATGTGAGAGGTCAGAGGAGAATGGGCAGACTGGTTCCAGATGATAGAAAGGCAACAGGAACTCAAATAACCAACCAGAATCTCTGAGGAACGTTTCCAACACCTTGTTGAAAGTCTGCCACGAAGAATTAAGACAGTTCTGAAGGGAAAAGGGGGTCCAGCCTTTTACTAGCAAGGGGTACCTAATAAAGTGGCTGGTGAGTGTAGATTTTAGCTCAATTAAGATTTTATGTTCTCTATTTATTTACAAAAGCAATCAAAGTTTCCACAATTGTTCACTTAAACGTATCTACATGTTTATCTACTGCAGCTGTGATAGACAGTCCGCCAAGAAGACAATTCAAATAGGCTTAATGGGCACATTTGCCAAGACAGCACTATGGACATAAAAGTAAAGGGTTCCACGACTAACAAAAATGTACCTAATAAAGTGGCCGGTGAGTGTATGTATATATATATATATATATATATAGTTAAAAACAGAGGACTTCTCCCGTCAGCAGTGATAAGCTAATGAGATTCACTTTCTGTACCTGTCAATCATGTTGAGCCTTCAAAATAACAAGCGTGCCTTTGTCTTCCATCAATGACAGAATCTCTGAGACTGTTTTCTCTAAACTGTAGTGAAAGGTCATTTTTGGTATGTTTACATGTTTATAAGAGACACACTTTTTGTTGAGAAAGAAATGAGCAGACACACAGTGACAGATGTTCTTCTCTTCCAACAATAGGTTCCGTTTGAACGTCTCGTAGAACTGTCACGAGCTGACCAGGCCGGCTGCTGTACGCGTTTTAAATGCCGAGAGAAGCTCGTCAAGAAGACTGACACTCGTCACTGTCACGCGCTCATACGCAGCTGTTAGAAAACATTTGCCGTAGATAGACAAAAAAAAACGGAATAACAAGCGACGAGATGCAGCCTTGGCTTCTCCACACAACACCGTAGGGAACTTAGCTCGGTCTTGGAAAGTGTCCTCTTTCCTCCTCAGCCATACAATCCAGTTTCCGTCTGTTTTAACCTCTTCAGCTCCTCGAGACCACCGGTGGTTCCAAACCGCACTCGGTCATGTTCTCCATAACGTTCATACTCCATAAGCTCCATTCAGAAGCTGGGCGTCGTGTGAGGCTGTAGCTCTTCTCTCCAGTCTAATAGACGGTGATGTCATTTTAAACCCTTATAATAAAAGAAGCTGAACTTTGTTTTTCTACTGAAAGTCGACCCGTTTTTCCCCAAATCTGGGCTCTAAACTATAAACAGACGGCGTCTCTTCAGTGATCTGCTCTGGAAACATCACTTTCAGAAAACAACACAAAGAGCGGCGCAGATTTTTGGCTCTCAGCAGTAAATCGTGAGCGTATAGTGACATGCGGAGATCATAAAACACACGCATTTTCATGCGAGATTATTCATTGATTACCAGTTGCCTTTTGTTTGTTTATTGTTAGTCGTGGAACCCTTTACTTTTATGTCCATAGTGCTGTCTTGGCAAATGTGCCCATTAAGCCTATTTGAATTGTCTTCTTGGCGGACTGTCTATCACAGCTGCAGTAGATAAACATGTAGATACGTTTAAGTGAACAATTGTGGAAACTTTGATTGCTTTTGTAAATAAATAGAGAACGTAAAATCTTTACTCAGCTAAAATCTACACTCACCAGCCACTTTATTAGGTGCTAGTAAAAGACTGGACCCCCTTTTGCCTTCAGAACTGTCTCAATTCTTCATGTCAGACTTTCAACAAGGTGTTGGAAACGTTCCTCAGAGATTCTGGTTGGTTATTTGAGTTCCTGTTGCCTTTCTATCATCTGGAACCAGTCTGCCCGTTCTCCTCTGACCTCTCACATCAACAAGGCATTTTCGTCCACACGACTGACCGCTCACTGGATATTTCCTCTTTTTCGGACCGTTCTCTGTAAACCCTAGAGATGGTTGTGTGTGAAAATCCCAGCAGATCAGCAGTTTCTGAAATACTCAGACCAGCCCGTCCGGCACCAACAACCACGCCACGTTCAAAGCCCCTTAAATCCCCTTTCTTCCCCGTTCTGATGCTCGGTCTGCACTTCAGCAAGTCGTCTTGACCACCTCTACACGCCTAAATGTGTTGAGTTGCAGCCGTGTGATTGGCTGATCAGCTATTTGTGTTAAGCAACTGAACAGGTACCTAATAAAGTGGCTGGTGAGTGTATGTGCAGTTGTGGACGTAGGCTGCTTGGGACTGTGCCAGTAGTTGGTTTTGCTGAGATTTGGGTTTGTTTGCGTTATCAAATGGAGATTAGACTTTGGAAGGCAAGCCTAGCCCTGGACTTGATCAACGAGACCTGGAACCTTGCGACGCGAGCCGACTAAACTTCATCTTCAGGGCATCCAAGACTTTTGGAACCAGATTAAGATACACATTCATAACTCACGACCCAGGAAGATGGACTTTCCTACACACACACAGACACACACACACAAGGAAAGATATGCCCGATTCCTTCATTCTGATATAGAGAGCTCTCAACCTTTACTTTACTCTTCGTTTTCATTTTTCATTTCCAAGCCGAAGACTTAAACACCCATTGTGGTGTAGAACAAACGTCACTGTTCATTTTCTTTAAGTTCTGTATTAGTGTGAGTGACTCAAACCCGTCCCACGAACCGAGGTCAAGCTTTATTCCCAAATCGTTCACACGGGCTACACTATGCTCCACACTTTTTGAAGGATAACTTAAGATTATTTAAGGACTTCGTGTGTAGTTCATCTGATAACAGGGACAATTGTTAACCTTCATCACATTGATTAAAAGTAAACATGTTAAATTCCATTCCACCAGCAGAGTGGCCACTAGGGGGCGCTGCTGAAAGGAACTTCAAACATAGAAACGAAGAAGAAAATCTGTGGAATTCATCTGAAAAAATGGACAAAAGACAAGATTGAGAGTTTAGTGTGGGAGCATGTCTTAGCCAACTCAAGAGTATTTAAGGACTTAGTTTGAGGCAGGTTTAATGATTTAGACCATGCCAATTGGTGGCGTCTAAGCTTCCGTAGCTACAAACCCAGCTCCAAAGAGGTTGAGCGAGTTTGCAAAATGCCACCAAATCCAGAAAGCAGTGAACACGTTCGAGATGATTTCTGATCGTTCCCCAGTGTTCCTAGACTTAAATTGGCCCTGCCTCAACTTGCCGAACTTTCCGAATGAGCCCATGTTTGCATGTTGATGAGGTAAAACATCATTTCTCTTCAAATTTGAGTCAAAGTGGATCCACAAATCACTGCATCCTGTTTTTTGGAACTGGGTTTGTACTTCGGCCTCGGAGCTCCAGAGAAAAACCAAGGCAAACTCCAGCAACATGTCTGATTGACTACAGTTGATTTGAGGGGAAAATCCCGTACATTTTGTTTTCCGGACTCTCTCTTTAAAGGCCGAGAGACACGCTGTCAATTGAGTTTGCAGAAGGAGTAAGAGCTGTGAAATGCAGTCTTGGCTCCCCAGTACATCACCGCGAGGAACGGAGCTTAGCCTTGGAAAGGCAAAGCGCTCTGGTGCCAGTTTGAGTGAAACGAATCACGGTTTGACAAAAGTTCATGGAAACTGGGTTACTTAGG
>NC_051235.1:2610000-2655000 GCF_015220715.1 Pygocentrus nattereri | reverse complement strand
TCATATAGCTAACTGCTGCTAATGATCGTTAACGCAGTGCTAGGACAAAGTGATACTTAAATTCAAAGTATATTTTTATTGAACGTGTTAGAAAGAAGAGGCACACAACTGTTTAGCACATAAAGCTGTAAAAACATCTTTATTAATAATAAATATACATTTATATACAATACACCTGTACAGCTCTAGCCATAGAAAACAAGCTCAAAATAAACAAGAGTATTCATTTTAATACAGTCAACAGAGAGCGAGAGGTTTGAGCCACGTTCAAAAGATTAATGCACTTCAGAAAATATGCTCAGGCAACCCACTGCTGTTTCCTTTTCCTTTTCAGGTCTGTGATTTAAGAGAAACAACACTTTAACAATAGTGGCCCGGCTGCACTGGGTTATGACATACTACAATAGATTGTAAGTATCCGTGAGGGAGTGCATTAGCGATGCTTACGTTGGAGGTCTTTGAAAGTCCAGCCGACTTGAAACGTGTTATTATGTGCCCATCTGTCTCGCTGCATGTTCTTGTGTGCCACTCAAGGGTGCTTTGCAACTGACAGCCATTATGGTTCAGAAAAAGTTCAGAAAGTCTACATAAATCATCTGACGAAAGACTACCTAGACACTTAGAACCACTGAACACACTCACATTTAGCCTGAAATTCCCAGTAAGTCTAAACGAAATACAACCAACCAACTCTGTCTATGTCGCTGTCTGCGCTGTCTTTCTGTGCTAACAAATAAACTATGACATGTAGATGGTACAGGATCCCACCACAACACAGGCAAAGTAAAGCCAAAGTTGCCTCTATGCACCTGACGGTTTTGCTAGAATTAAGAGGAATATACATCTTCGAGATCTGGAACTTTTAACACATTTTCTCATAACGTATAATTTGCATGATAAATTTGGACATCGATTTCAAGCAAGTCCACACTTTTCCTCTGTGTAACATTAAAAACTTGTAATGAATGTCGTTTATTTTTTTAAACCTTTATAAATCTTTTGTTCGTACTAGTCGCTTATTTATAAAAAGGCTGAAATCTAGTGCTTGGACCCCTTAAGATTGCCACTCGCGTCTGCTTTTATTCTCATCTTTCCAGTTTTCTCAAATAAACAACATTAAGATGTAAACTAAATTATTGTGGTTATACTGACCCCCTTGAAATAGTGTGTACTTCAGAATTTCAGATGCTGGTATCTTCATAACTACTACAAATTTAAAAGCCCAGTGGCTTGAAATCTACTTTAAACTGAGTTCTCAATTAATCAGACAGATAAAATAAACGTAACACATAGAATCACTGGATTCTACATCATCATTTGGAAAATTTCATATCCCCAAGTTAACTAGGTTTAAAGAGGAATTCCACCAGTTTTTCAATAATTCTGCATAATATAGTTGCTGAGATGTAAACAGAGCGCTTCAGAGAAGTTTGGTGTGAAGTGGTTCAGACGTCTTTACAGTGGTGGTGATGGGAACCAGGCGTCGCCATGACTTCAACACAGATATAGACACTTTATTTACCACCCAGAACCACCAGAGAACCTACACGAGTCTTCTGAGGTTATATGGAATGTTGATGATGGAAAACAGTGGAAAATCTGGAATAATGAGTTTTCTTTGGGGACTTTTTTACCTCACAGCGCCCTGCATGTTACGTGTCCCTCCACCATGAATGGATTGTAAGGTTGAAATCCGCTCAAAACCATCATTAATCAATGTCTTCGCCAGCCAGTGTATTCATAACCATTCCATGGAATAACTTTCTTTTACAGGCATTACGCCAGCACTCTCTAACCCTACTCCTGGAGATCTACCTTCCTATAGAGCCCAGTTCCAGCCACAGTTTGCCACACCTGCTTCAACTAAGCAACCTCTTCCCAAGACCCTGATTGGCTGGATCAGGTCCAGGGTTGAAGACATGGCCTTAAAGTCTCCAGTTGTCTGGTTCCTTTCACCAGCACTGTGAAGAAAAGTTTTGGTGGAAACTCACTGGAATCCCACTCTTCTCACTAACAGGAGGTGCTGAAGATAGACGCCACATACATAATAAAGCATGAATGAATAACTGATAAAAATGTTTGAATAAACACAGTTCTGGCCCTTCCACACCATTACTCTGACGCGGCGTTCCGGTGCTGACCCAACGCACTGACAACAGATTCCCTGTGTGATGAGAAAACAAGAATAGCCTCAGTAATGGGCTCCTAAACCTCCACCACGATCACGGAATTGCCTCAGCTCTGCCTTCAGCACCGGTTTGCAGTTGTCATGATCAATGGACAAACAAATGAATGGTTAACATTCACGAATGGTTTCATTCCAAAAATGTACGTTAAAATGAACATTTTCAAACAATAAATCAACAGAAACTGATTATGGGTGTGTCACCTTACTACTGGAGGTTCAGTGTACGCAACATTCAGAAGGAAGCCAGAACGAATGCTCTTTAAACCAGTTAATCATGCACAGGGTTCTTTGAGTGTTCATGGTTCTATATAGAACCATTTCCCTTTCTAAAGAACCCTTGAAGAACCATCTTTTTAAGAGTGTAGTTTTACACTGACATCGTGCAAACACTGCAAACACACATGATCCATTAAACTCACTTGATTCAAACGTATACATCATTTTGGAATAAAGTATTTTACAGCATCCTAATATTGTCATATATTGCAATACATTGTTTTAACGTGGAAAAATGGTTCTCCCAGAGTTCTTTACAGAAGATCATAATTCTACATAGACCCATTTGCAAATGTTTCTTTGCAAGGTGAAACCATTCTTCAGGTTGATAGAGAAAGTGTTGTAAATGGTTCTATATAGCACCAAAGGGGGTTCTGCTATTGTTATGATGTCAAGCTGGCAATTATACAATAACCAATTTTGTTGCTATGCAGAAAGGTTCTTTATAGAGCCATAACTGACACATTCCCCATCAATCTGAAGAACGATTTTCATGATGCAGTTGACTCTTCAGGCATGCAAATGGTTCTTTGAGTGTGTAAGACAGAACGTTTTCAATCCAGAATCTTTTTTAAGAGTGCCACTGGCATTTTTCCCGTAAAGCACAGTTGTATGTAAATGTTTGGGAACCTCTGGCCAAATGATTGGCATTTTGGAGAGACGGATGATAACAGAGATCAAAAGCAGCAGCATTTGATGAGAGGAACTACGTGCCAACTGTTGAGCATGTGTTGGATATGTTACGCTTTGGAGGTTGTGTGTCAGCCAGCGGCTCAGGAAGCATTCAGGGAGATGAAAGAATGGATTACGCTAAATATCAGCAAATTACGGAAGCAAAAGTGACACAGCCAGCCGAGAGCTTTAGTCTAAAAACGGGGATCTACAACAGGGCAATGATTCAAAATACACCTGAAAATCAATACTTCCACAAATGCTTTTGGAGGGACCCTCACAGACCCCCTGACATGAACCTCATTAAAAAGGTAGGTGTTAACCATACTGTGCAAGTAGCTATTATGTAGATAGTAGCAAGGAATACTGGGTAAAACCGGACAAACAGAGAAGAGTAGACGAGTCCAACTTCTACAAGCTTTCAAACGGGGCTGACTTAGTTTGGTTAATATTACCGCCTCAGCATTCAGCTCAGAGCACCTAAAGCAGTCCGACTGACTGAACTTGGACGTGTCTGATGTTTATCCATGTGGAGATGGATGTGCAGCTCTGATCTCACGGCTGTTTCAGAGCAGATTCGTCACCTCCGCACCATCACGCCCTGACGTTTACATTGATCACGGCCAGATACTCATCTGACACTCCTGCCCCTTCACGATGAATGGAGAGAGAGAGAGAGAGAGAGAGAGAGGGAGAGAGAGAGAGAGAGAGAGGGAGAGAGAGGACGACCGAAACCTCCACAAAACTTCAACATGAGATTTTATTCACAACAAGAGAGCTGAAGTGTGCTGAGCTTCCGTTACTCATTAGGCCATTGAACACTACTGCTGTTGGATCGGAGCTCCAGATGTTGCCAATAGTGGACACTCTAATGTTGTCATTACACACCATACATGTGTTTGAGCACCATAAAGGCCTTGATTGCACATCACGTTGAACCAAAACCACCAATTTGGCTCCAGTAACAAGCTGAAAGTCACTATTCCTCACTCTTACATCAACAAGCGATAACTAGGGGGAAATAAGTATTTCCAGAATGTTATTTGTGGTTATTTATCATAATCCTTTGCACAACCTGTTAGGCTTATCCACTATTACGCCCTTATTAAGCCTTTTCAAGCCAATAACTGGTAACTAACGTTTAAGCCACACACACACCTTCTAAGCTGCTTCTCCTTCTGGGTTGCGGGGGGTGCTGGATCTTATCCCAGCTGTCATAGGGCAGAAGGCAGGATACACCCTGGACAGGTCGCCAGTCCATCGCAGGGCAGACAGACAGACAGTCACTCACACCCAGGGGCGATTTAGCACGTCCAGTTGGCCTGACTGCATGTCTTTGGACTGTGGGGGGAAACCGGAGAACCTGGAAGAAACCCATGCAGACACGGGGAGAACATGCAAACTCCACACAGAGAGGACCCCGGTCACCCGGCCGGGGAGTCGAACCCACACCCTCCGTGCCGCCCACCTTCTAAGCCAATGACAATTAATCACCTAGCTGCTTATAACAACATTATTACACAGTCACTAGGGTGAAGTCAGCATTTTGCTGTTGGACTGGAGCTCAGTATGTCGTGAGTCTGCCATTAACAGTCACTCGAATGTTGTCATGACACATTATACACAATGTTTTGAAAACCACAAAGGCCCTGCCTGTAGATCAAGCTGAACCAAGACTATCAATATAGGGCTAATAACAAGCCTAACAGGCCAAATGTCGGTAATTAACCGCCTACATTATTAACCAACAACCCGCAAGAATTAAGCATTTATCACAGCACTTTTATTTGTGTGGTATGCGTCATTACTATATAGATGCCCATTATAATGACCTTATTAAGCCCCATCAAGCCAGTAGGTGTGACGATTAAAGCTTAATTGACCCAGCTGTGTTATCGTGGAAGAAAAAAAAACGGAAAAGCAGAAATGAAATAAATGAGGCCACAACCTCAACTGGCTTCGAGGAAGCCTTCTTAACTGTGAGATTGAGACAAGGCCGAGATCATTCATTTGTTGTGTTGTACACTATATAATACGCAATTACAATAGCTCTGGAGGTATGCGTAATTCACTGTAGTAAATGCTTAATAAAGTTGTAATAAGCAGACCGTTAAATACTGACTGTGGCATTAAAAATGCTCTGGAAATACTTTATTCATCTGAATCACTGCTTAACCATGTGATAATGAGCAGGTGGTTAAAAGCCATTGTCATGAATAGCACATGTAATAATGTAGTAATAAACAGCTCATGACTTAGTAGTTATTGGTGCCCAGCTACTTGTTTGATACAGCTTCATAAAAGTATTATAAATGCTAGGCAAAATGCTTAGTCACCCAAGTCAGTGTAATAATGTGGTAATAAGCAGTTAATTTTCATCGTCTTAAAACTTACCAGCTATTGGATTGATAAGGCTTAATAAGGGCATAGTACCTTTCATGCCTTTCATGTTGTGCAATAGATTATGATAATCAGAAATAACACGATTTGGAAAGTACTTATTTCACCCTAGTTATTGCTTATTAATATATGAATGAACAGCCAGTTAACCACCAAGCTTGTTAAGGTGTAATAAGCACAATACGAGGCTATTATGCCATATTATTATCGCCCTATACTGAAATGGTAAACTGAAGGTGCAGCAAAACAAACAATTCCAGATTCCAGAGTTACAGGTCATGTTTTTGTCTCTTGGGAGAAATGCGTGGTAGGATAGTTGGTTAGTGTAGTGGGGTTCAGTCCCCCACCAGGGCAGCACCCTACGCTATACCAGGAAGAGTCTCCCACTCAGATTAGCACGGAATGAAACCCCATGGTACAACACGACTGGGACTTGAAACAACTGGCAGTGCACGGCTGCAGCTTCCAGGCTTCAAACGTTCTTTTCTCCGGCCCCTGTATGAATAATTGAATGAATAAAACCAACGTTACTAAAAAGATCACGCCTTAGAGGACGTTATTCATAAAGGGGCTAAAACCACGGGGTGCAGGGGTCATTGTGTGTTAAATGGTGCTTTGATTGATTCTCTCCATCCGCCTTTAGCAAATTTAATGTAGGAAATGCAGAAAAGGTCCTGCGACGCTGGAAATTTTAATAATCATAACGGAAAATTTCCAAGCAACAGGGGTGCATAAGTCACAGCGAAAGACGCTAGAGTGAACACTAAGTGAGCCGCGGCCTCGTCGCTGTGTTATTTAGCTCAAATTCACCACTTGGTCCCGGTTTTCTTCTCATGTTTCGTTTCTTTAGCGGAATTCAGCTCCGGGTTCTCGCTGCATCCAGGGAACGTGTGGGCCTGCGAGAGCTGCTGTGCACTGAAGGGTGTTTGATGGGGATTAAAAGTGCATGAGGAGTGTAGATGAGTGTGAGCGAAGGCCTGTTTGCGGGTGTCTCTCTCAGGCTGGGCCGAGGCACTCACTCTCCTTAATGGCCTTCTAGCGGAGCGCTTTAGCACGGACCATTGACTGTGTTTGTGTAATCTGTTTAGGAGTTGAATCTTCCCAAGTGGCAGCTGCCTGGAATGCCAGCGAGACTGGATGACGTTTATATTACGGCTGCAAGATACGGACAAAACACTGCACGGTGGCTGTTCTGCTACGGTTTTATTCAAGACTAACACCCTCCATCCATCAGCACTGGTGACAAGGTATTAGCTGATGAGTGTAATAGACTCTCTGGCTCTTCAAACCTTGTCCTTACACTCGACAACCATGAGCTTCTCTAGGACTAATTATCTGAAAACTAATCTGACAAAGCAGGGAAAGGCTATAAAAGTGCACAGAGTTTGCAGTTCTCAATGTCCAAAATGCCATTAAGAAATAGCCATTAAAAGCAGCTGTGGAAGTCGAGGCAAAATCTGGAAAACTTGGGTAGAACTGCTTGTACACTGGCCCGAAATTGCAAAGCAAAACCCCCATATGGCAGCAAAGAATTTGCGGGAAGGTTTAGCTGGTGTTGCACGAACAGGATCTACATGGATGAGTTGTCAGAAGGTATCCTTACCAATCTTATCACAAACATCAATATCTGAAGTCTGCAAAACAACACTAAGGTAAGCCAGAGGCATTTGGGATGCAAGTGCTATGGACTGATTTAGTAAAAATGGAACGCTTCAGCCACAATCAACCAAAAACACTACGAAAACCGGGATCTTGTCAAGTGAAATGATCTTAAATGTAGTCGATACATGTAACATTTCCCATTCTGAGATGGCTGGGCACTTATTATAAGATTATGTAACATTTCTAGACATTATTTACTTGTTTTAGGTAATTTTATCAAGTAAAACTATAGTTTGCGATAGTTGTGCTGGTTTCAGGCACATTTCTTACAACCAGAGAGATAACCTGCCGATGTAGTGGGACAATTTTACTTAACGGAATGACTTCAAACAAGCAAACAATGTCTAGAAATAAGGCAAATTAAGCTTACAACAATCTCCAGAAGACAAATATTAGATTTATTAGCTATATTCAACAATTTTACTTGACAAGATACCACGTTTTGCAGTGAGAACAAAAGGAACAGCATTTGATGAAAGGAACTCCGTGCCAACTGTTAAGCATCGGGTTTAAGCTTTGTGTTGTCTGGCAGCCAGTTTGCTGGGCACGCAAGATGGCCCGAGAAACAGGAATATTCTCCAAGTGTTTCCAATCTGTGATAACTACCAAAAGGGGTGTTGCTAAGTAGTGAGTTAGTAGGGTGTCCAGTCTTTTGCATACAGATCCACCCCCCATGCTTAATTTAACCAAGATCCTTTCATTAACAGATGATGTTTCGCATACTTATGTCTATAGTATAGCATTTGATAAAAGGAACTCCGTGTTAATTGTTAAGCATGGGGTGGATCTATATATGCAAAAGACTGGACAACCTACAATTTGTCAGTCACGGCCAAACATTTGCATACAACTGTATACATCAAAACTGCAATATGCCTTGATTATATAAACACAGGGCAGATATTTAACCTGTCGATACAGAATGTAAATGTTATTGCATAACTAGTTAAATACTTAATTAAGCAGGAAAGTAGAAAATGTTACTTAACATTCCTCATATTTTCTCATTAAACATGTCATATTTCATATTTTTCTGTTCGGCGTCGTCCGACAGTCACACTGAGCTGAGTAGAGTGAACATGACTGACAGCAGTGATATTTGTGATTGCGAGCAAATCATAAAGGTAGCGTAGTGTAAACAGTGTAAACCAAAGCTCGCCGTGAAAGTATGAATAACCTAAAATGACAAATCCATCAACATAGTTGTATTTTTGTCAAGTTGTATTGGCAATCATGCTCACAGAGCCCCCTAGTGGCCAAAGCCCAATAAAGCTGAATAGATCCAAGCCACTGATCTTCTGAAAAGCAGAGGATAATCCTTTGTGCCAGCTATGATGGGGAATAACTGCATCAAACGTCCAGCAGCCACATACTGGCCACAAACTGGCCATGGGCCTTCAGCAAATGTAACTCCCTGCCCGCAGGATCCACACACAGTAATCCGACGGTCAGGAACCATTGGAGGCCTTTAAGGACTAGATTTGAAGGTCATAGAGCCAGTTAACAGGTTTGCCTTGATTCATCCCTTGACATCAATATAGTTGCTTTGTCCTGTGTTGAATTAGCAGGTCGCAGTTCAGGGTTGGCTGCGCCCCAATCCACACATTTATCCCAACTTGTAACCTGTCATCTACACTGGGCACAAAAACACAGCTTGACTGGGTTGAACGTAGCTTGGTGAGCTGAAACAGCGGGTTTTGCCCTCCACTGAATTAGCAGCGCACTGCAGTTGAGTGTCGGCAGTGTTCCAATCCACACTAATTGGTCCCACCTGCTAACTGCTAACTACACAGGGAACAAAAACACAGCGTGGAGGTTAAAAGTCCTGTGGGGAGCTCTGCATCTTCAGAGGTTCTGCACTCCATTGCTTTAGCAGATCCCAGTGTCGGCTGCGTCCCAATCCACCCAAACCCTTCCTGCTGTCTGCTGTCTAAAGACCAGAAACGAGCTTTGATTAGGCTGAAACAGTGGCTTTGTCCCCCCCCACCAAATCGGCAGTTCAGAGCCTCGGCTGTGTCCCAATCCACACAGTCGGCCACAATTTGCAGCCCTGACGCTTTCAAACACAGCCTAATTGGGCTGGACGCATGGGAGATGGTGGTTAGAGGTCACTGCAGACTTAATTCCTCCCTTGTAATAGACACAGGGGGCTTTTGTTCTCCATTACTTCAACAGACCCTCACAGTTCAGGGTTGACTGCGTCCCAATCAACACAAATCTGCTACCTGCTACCTACAGAGGGCACAGAAGCACAGAGTGGGAGGGGAGGGTTGAGGCCTTGATTCCTCAGAGGTTGTTTGCTCCATTGCCCAAGCAGTCCCCAGGATTGGCTGCACCCAAACCATAGAGCATAAACCTCACTAGATGCCTTGAAACACAGCCTTAATTGGACTGGATGGATGAGGGAGGTTGGTTAAAGGTCACTGCAGACTTGATTCCTCCATTGACATGGATACAGGGGTCTTTTGTCCTTCCCTGCATGCGCAGGCCCTTGCAGTGGAGATGTCGGCTGCGACCCAATTCACACAAACCCTGCTTGCTGTCTGATATCTATAACAGTGACTCCATCCTGCACTGAATTAGCAGTTCAGAGCCTTGGCTTTGTCCCAGTGCACACAATTTGGCCTGCCTGCTGCCCATAAATGCCTTGAAACACAGCCTAATTAGGCCAAATACGTTGGGAAGGAGGTTAAAGGTCACTGCAGACTTGTTGCCATGGATACAGGGGTCTTTTATCCTCCATTACATTAGCAGACCCTTGCAGTTCAGTGTCGGCTGTGTCCTCATCCACACAAATCTGCTATCTACAGAGGGCACAAAAGCACAGCTTGAGTGAGCACGGAGGGTGAAGGTCGCTGCCTGTGTCCTGCAGATTTGGCCAGACTCCTGCCCCCTCCTACCTGACCACAGGGTCAGTTGGTGAGGGGTTAGGAGGCTGAAGATCACAGAGGTCATATGAAGTACTCTTTCCTGCTGTCCCTGATGGAGCTGTGCAGGCTGAGCTGTGTGCGGTAGTTAAGCTCCGGCTGAGACGGGTGGTCTTTCTCCTTCACTGACGGGGTCTGCTGGGAGTGCTGGAGCCTGTAGCGATACAGAAAACGCAGCATGACTGCCAAAACGGAGAGCGCGACGAGGACCAGGGCAGCTATTAAACCTGGAGAGAGAGAGAGCGAGAGAGAGAGAGCGAGAGAGAGAGAGCGAGAGAGAGGGGGATATAAATGGGTAACACTTTAAGGAACACATGTTGTCAGGACTTTTCCATTATGAATCCCATTCTAAACCCATAGGCATTAATATGGAGTTGGTCCCCTTTGCAGCTCTAACAGCTTCCGCTCTTCTGGGAAGCTTCCTACAGATATTGGAGAGGGTCTGTAGGAACATCTGCCCATTTATCCAGAAGAGCATTTGTGAGGTCAGTTGATCTCCATATTAGTTCATCCAAAAAATGTTCTATCAGGACAGGGTTGTGTGAGGGCCAGTCAAGTTCTTCCAAACCAAACTCACCCAGCTTGGCTTTTATGGGGCTGCTTTGGTCACTGGGGCTCAGTCATGCTGGAACAGAAAAGGTTTTTCCCCAAACTGTTCCCACAAAGTTGGAAGTGTACAATTGTCCAGAACGTCTTGGTTCTGCTGAAGCATTAAGATTCCCTTCACTGGAACTAAGGGCTCTAGACCAACCCCAGATGAACAACCCCATAGCATCATTCCTCCTCCACCAAACTTTACAGCTGGCGCAGTGCAGTCAGGTAGGTAATGTTCTCCTGGCATTCGCCCAAACCCAGACTCGTCCATCAGACTCTGGGATAGAGAAGCTGATCGGTCACTCCACAGAACACGTTTCCTTTACACCACTGTACCACTTCTTGGTTAAGCTGTTGTTGCTTCAAGGTGCTTAAAAGAGAATTCCATGTTTTTTCAATGTTGATAAATTGATTCTACAGACCTGTATTTGCTGCCGATTTTCCATCATCAATTCCATATAAACTCTGAAGACTCGTGTCAGTTCTCTGGTGGTTCTGGATGGCGACCCCTGGTTCCTATCACCACCACTATAAAGACATCTGAACCATTTCACACCAAACCGCTCTGAATGGCAAACCCTTACTTATTCAGGAATTTTGGAAAAGCTGTCAATGTGGGTAATTGGTTCATTCAGGGGTGGGGTGACTTTTTCAGACAGAGGCATTTGTTCGAGTCGTTACCATGGAAACGCTGAGGGCAGAGTTTTCACAATAGTTACTGATACCAGGAAACACTGAAGAAAGTGAAAGTAACAAATCCAGTGTTGCATCAATGTGGACGTTCCATAAAATTCCGTAAGTACAGTTTTGATAAGACTCTCTCATCCTAACAGCTGGACTGTTGAGGCGGAACAGCTGGAGTTTGGAATTTTGAGTTAAGTAGACACATATGTCATCAGAATTGATGAAATCTGCCCAGTGACGCCCATTCCAAGAGAGTTTCGAGTCAAAGGCTTTTCTGGTTTCTGAGTTCAGGTTCTGGTGTTATTGTCTATGGTACTCGATCGTCCACTCCAGATGCAGCAGATAGAGATATTCCAAGAAAAACATTAAAGCACCCCTTTAAGCTGCTTTCCTGAGCTCTCGGATTTGTTTTCTGAGCGTTTCTAGGAAAGAAAGCAGGATGAAAGGAAAAAGGGACAAAGGCGTTTACCTCCAATTACAGCCGAGTCACTCTGCTCCGAATTCTTCAGGCGCTCCTTTCCTCTGTTCTCTCCATCTGTGTGGTCTGGAGGAGGGAGAGAGAGAGAAAGAGAAAGGGCGAGAGAGAGGATGAGGGATGATTAAAGGAGAGGAAATGGCAGGAGGTCAGCAGGACATAAATGGTGGGAATGCACAAGCCATTAAATGGTCAAAATCGAACACGGCTGTGACCCAAACTCCCTGAAGAGCCATCTGCACAACATGCAGTCGTGCTCCAACAGCACCGCACCACTAAGACCAGGATTAAAGTGATAGTTCTGCAGGAAGATAACATGTTCAGATACAGTGGTGGTGATGGGAACCAGACGTCCCTCTAAAAGCTCCTACAGAAAGTTCCTACATGAACTGGTTCTGAATTCCCTGCCTGATGACTGAGACGCTGTTTTATGAGAGTTTAGAGAACTTCAACTCCATTCATGGTGGAGGGAGACATGCAGGGCACTGTGCGGCAAAATAGTCCCCAAAGAAAACTCATTATTCCAGATTTTCCACTGTTTTCCATCATCAACATTCCATATAAGCTCAGAAGACTCGTGTAGGTTCTCTGGTGGTTCTGGATGGTAAATAAAGTGTCTATATCTGTGTTGTAGTCATGGCGACGCCTGGTTCCCATCACCACCACTGTAAAGACGTCTGAACCACTTCACACCAAACCCTCTGAATGGCTCTGATTACACCTCACAATCAATCTGTTCCCCTTTAGAACAATGGGGTCAGTTACCCAAGACATTTGGTGGCTGAAGGCGGTGTCATTTTTTCTGTTTCTAGAAAAATATGTCGAGTAAAATGTAAATTTTTTGTGAAAAAATATTAATTTTGCAGCCACTAATCAAAAACCACTTAAAGACGGTGTAAATTTACAGCCATAAACATAAAGAAGCAGGTGTTAAGGCCAATTTCAATCTTACTGAGTTTCTAAGTGTAAATAAGTGAACACATCCTCTACAGATGCTCTGCATGTTACCACCATAAACAGAGGGAGTAAACCTCTCCGCCATCATCTAGTCTGCCATGCCCAGTTCATACATACTATATTACCAAAAGTATTTGCTCGTCTACGCATACAGTCAATTACTACAGACCTCCAAACTTCATGTGGCCTTCAGATCAGCTCAAGAACAGCGTAGAGAGCTTCATGGAATGGGTTTCCATGGCCGAGCAGCTGCATCCAAGCCTTACATCACCAAGCGCAATGCAAAGCGTGGAATGCAGTGGTGTAAAGTGCCGCCACTGGACTCTAGAGCAGTGGAGACGTGTTCTCTGGAGTGGCCAATCACGCTTCTCCGTCTGGAAATCCGATGGACGAGTCTGGGTTTGGCGGTTGCCAGGAGACGGTACTCGTCTGACTGCATTGTGCCGAGTGTAAAGTTTGGTGGAGGGGGGATCATGGTGTGGGGTTGTTTTCAGGAGTTGGGCTCGGCCCCTTAGTTCCAGTGAAAGGAACTCTTAAAGCTTCAGCACCAAGAGATTTTGGACAATTTCACGCTCTCAACTTTGTGGGAACAGTTTGGGGACGGCCCCTTCCTGTTCCAACATGACTGCCCACCAGTGCACAAAGCAGGTCCATAAAGTCGTGGATGAGCCAGTTTGGTGTGGAAGAACTTGACTGGCCTGCACAGAGTCCTGACCTCAACCCCATAGAACACCTTTGGGCTGAATTAGAGCGGAGACTGTGAGCCAGGCCTTCTCGTCCAACATTAGTGTCTGACCTCACAAATGTGCTTCTGGAAGAACGGCCAAAAATTCCCATAAACACTCCTAACCCTTGTGGAAAGCCTTCCCAGAAGAGCTGAAGCTGTTATAGCTGCAAAGGGTGGGCCGACATCATATTAAACCCTATGGATTAAGAATGGGACATCACTCGAGTTCATAACCGTGTGAAGCCAGACGAACAAATACTTTTGGTAATATAGTGTGTGCTACTCTATGTTAAGTAAGTACCTTACATTATTTTATCTTGCCATATTTGTTGAGTTTAACATACTGGGAACACATAACTATACTATAACACTGCAGCACATTACGTTATAGCACGTTATGTGTTTTATCTCAACATGTTAAACTCAAATGAATTAAAACTGTGCAGTAAAACACTGGAGTGTACACACCTTTCCATATGACTGCATGACTGGCCAAACACCTTCAGCTTGCGGTCTTACAGGGTTAATTAACAGCATGTATGAGAAGGCGAAGCTGCTAAAACAGTTATATTTGGCTGTTTTCTTCTGCTTGTTATGGCACTGTTCAGTTTCTCAGTCCTACGTGGGTGGACGCCGAGGTCAGAGCAGACTGTGAAGCGACCGTCTTCTGCAGGCATGGTGGAGACTGTAGTTGTCGACAAATAAGCAAGTGTTTCACAGACGGTAATCTGTTCCCATCAAAGCACTTTACCGAGGAGATGAGACACCGGCCTGGTTTTTAGGCCATGAGGCGCCCCATATTTGATTTTTTGGAACATAAGAAAGTTTCAGATGTTAAACCTTCAACCAGATGCCACCCAGAAACCCAGAAGACAGCAACGAGCTCTTCTTCCAATTGCCCTGCCAATTCATGCTCCCTCAGTGAGCTCATTTTCAATACAGCTAATGAACAATTACTGGCCACTTTATCAGAAACCCTTCTCTTGTAACTCCATTCTGCATTTCTAATAAAGTGGCCAGTTAGTGGAAGCACAAGGTAGGTGTTTCTAATAAAGTGGCCAGTTAGTGGAAGCACAAGGTGGGTGTTTCTAATAAAGTGGCCAGTTAGTGGAAGCACAAGGTGGGTGTTTCTAATAAAGTGGCCAGCGAGTGGAAGCACAAGGTGGGTGTTTCTAATAAAGTGGCCAGTCAGTGAAAGTACAAGGTGGGTGTTTCTAATAAAGTGGCCAGTTAGTGGAAGCACAAGGTGTCTGTTTCTAATAAAGTGGCCAGTGAGTGGAAGCACAAGGTGGGTGTTTCTAATAAAGTGGCCAGTCAGTGAAAGTACAAGGTGGGTGTTTCTAATAAAGTGGCCAGTGAGTGGAAGCACAAGGTGGGTGTTTCTAATAAAGTGGCCAGTCAGTGAAAGTACAAGGTGGGTGTTTCTAATAAAGTGGCCAGTGAGTGGAAACACAGGGTAGTTGTTTCTTATAAAGTGGCCACTTTTAAAGACATATTTTAATGCTTTCTTGAATAATTTTATCTGTAAAGGACTCAGCGTTTATTAACTGGAGCTCACCTGATAGTGAGCGTGAGGAGGATTTATCCGCCAGCTCCCCACAGTTGGACTCCACCAGATTGCCGAGCACGCTGACCAGTGAGCTCCCCCTGTTCAGTATAGCTGCTTTCAGAGGAGCCAGGTGATTAAACTGGACGGATGACAGGCAGCCAATGAAACCTCTCGATCCGGCCTGGAGCACCTCCTCGTCCACACCTGCTCGACCTGGAAATGAAAGAGATAAGAGATCTATTTCATCTTTTGGTCTGTATGTAGGTCCACTTTTCAATTTCTATCTCTCATAATGACAAAACTGGGTTGTACATAGTAATTACATAGCAGTTACATAGTAATTACTGATTAATAAGTCTTAAAATATGTAATTGAACAATATACTTGGGTTTTAAGAGGTCGAACCAATAGATATCCTTAAAGCTGTACTCGCGTTTGGGTTCAACCTCCATACCACAGCTTATTACAGCTGAATGCTCTTTGAATCAGACTAAATAGAGCAAAAAGTGAAGTATCATGAATAATTACAGTCTCTTAAGTGAATCATTTGGGTGATCCGGCTATGAATATTAATCATCTGATTGTGAGCTGCATCTCTCTGCCCCGTCCTGATTTAGCCCACTTCCTACCTGTGACTTTGCCCAATGTCAACGACCTGATCATGTTTAGCTCTCTATCTGTGGAGAGCCTGTATTTCTGGTTGATGTCCTTGTCCACCTGAGAAAAAGAGAAACAAAGGCTAATAGACTCTCACAGTCCTCAGGGAAACAAAGCACGTTACTCTTATTACACTGGAGACTCCGTCATAATCTGAGCTTAAAGCAACGTGATGCTGGACACGCTGTCGCCGATCGTCAAAGCGTCCGGTGTTTATATGGAACTGTGGATCATTCAGTGTCAGAAATCAATAAGTCTATTAGAGATTCCTGAACATCTCCACCCAGTTTGAGGTGAATATCAGAAAAATCTGGAACAGAACAGAACTACTGACTTCAGGAGCAGCTGGCTACACCCGTTTCCATGGTTATGCTACACCCGTTTCCATGGTTATGCTACACCTGTTTCCATGAATAAGATACACCAATTTCTATGATTATGCTGCACCCATTTCTGTGGTAATGCTACTCCCATTTCTTTGGTTATGCTACACCCATTTCTGTTGTTATGCTACACCCATTTCTGTAGCTATACTACGTCCATTTTTACGTCCATTTGAGTTCCGTCACCATATGTAACACAATCATGCACAATCATGTAAATGGGTGTGGTTGTGCTACACTCCCATTTCCATGGTTACTCTACATATTTATACATCTCCACACAGTTTGAGGTGAGTTTGTGAAGAATTAGACATGGTGCTAATTTGTGGGGTAAAGCATCCATTACTTGTTAGCTACATTAGCCTCATAGCTCGAGTACAGATCAGAGTATGGACCAGAATAAAGATCAGAGTATAGATCAGAGCATAGATCAGAGTACAGATCAGAGTATAGATCAGAGTACAGATCAGAGTACAGATCAGAGTATGGACCAGAATAAAGATCAGAGTATAGATCAGAGTACAGATCAGAGTACAGATCAGAGTATAGATCAGAGTATGGACCAGAATAAAGATCAGAGTATAGATCAGAGTACAGATCAGAGTGTAGATCAGAGTACAGATCAGAGTTCAGATCAGAGTATAGATCAGAGTATAGATCAGAGTATAGATCAGAATATAGATCAGAGTACAGATCAGAGTATAGATCAGAGTACAGATCAGAGTATAGATCAGAGTACAGATCAGAGTATAGATCAGAGCACAGATCAGAGTATAGATCAGAGTATAGATCAGAGTACAGATGAGAGTACAGATCAGAGTACAGATCAGAATATAGATCAGAGTATAGATCAGAATATAGATCAGAATATAGATTAGAGTACAGATCAGAGTATAGATCAGAGTACAGATCAGAGTATAGATCAGAGTTCAGATCAGAGTATAGATCAGAGTACAGATCAGAATATAGATCAGAGTACAGATCAGAGTATAGATGAGAGTACAGATCACAGTACAGATCACAGTACAGATGAGAGTACAGATCAGAGTACAGATGAGAGTACAGATCAGAGTACAGATCAGAGTACAGATGAGAGTACAGATCAGAGTACAGATGAGAGTACAGATCAGAGTACAGATGAGAGTACAGATGAGAGTACAGATCAGAGTACAGATCAGAGTACAGATCAGAGTTCAGATCAGAGTACAGATCAGAGCACAGATCAGAGTACAGATCAGGGTATAGATCAGAGTACAGATCAGAGTATAGATCAGAGTACAGATCAGAGCACAGATCAGAGTATAGATCAGAATATAGATCAGAGTACAGATCAGAGTATAGATCAGAGTACAGATCAGAATATAGAACAGAGTGCAGATCAGAGTACAGATCAGAGTACAGATCAGAGTACAAATGAGAGTACAGATCAGAGTACAGATGAGAGTATAGATCAGAGTACAGCTCAGAGTACAGATCAGAGTATAGATGAGAGTACAGATCAGAGTACAGATCAGAGTTCAGATCAGAGTATAGATCAGAGTATAGATGAGAGTACAGATGAGAGTACAGATCAGAGTACAGATCAGAGTACAGATCAGAGTATAGATCAGAGTATAGATCAGAGTACAGATCAGAGTACAGATCAGAGTATAGATGAGAGTACAGATCAGAGTACAGATCAGCGTACAGATCAGAGTACAGATCAGAGTTCAGATCAGAGTATAGATCAGAGTATAGATGAGAGTACAGATGAGAGTACAGATCAGAGTACAGATCAGAGTACAGATGAGAGTATAGATCAGAGTATAGATCAGAGTATAGAGTCCACAGACATCAATGATGTCACTGATCTGAGGACATGGATAGGAGGCTTAATGCTTTTCCATAGTCATGCCACATGTCTGTGGGTTCTCTACCTCCATTTGTGTGGTGCTTTTGCACCCATTTCTATGGTTACATCAGTTCTACACTCTCAGAAATAAATGTACTAAACTGTCACTGTTTTGTACTAAATAAATGTACTAAACTCTTGTCACTGGGATGGAACCCTCAAGGCTCCATCAGGGAACAGGGAACATAACTGAACCATAATCCACTGAAATTTTCTGTTGTAAGCATGCACTGACTCCACACACCCCGCCTCGCCTCGCCTCCAGGCTTTTACTCTACAGCTCTGTTTTAAAACATTCGGTTATGAAAAGGAACAAATACCAACTTTTCACCTGGAGGAACTGATTTAAGCTCCACAATCAGACCTTAAAACCACTGTAGAACATTTGAGGGAACATCTACACTGTTTGTATCTTGATGAACGAAGAATGTACCTGAACAGAACCTTCATTACTAAAAGCGTAACAGTCACACATTTCCATGTCTGTGTTCCATTTCCGTGCTAATGCTGCACCCGTTTCTGTGGTTACGGTAAACCCGTTCTATTGGAAAACCCAAGTCAGCACCACTAAACCATGTGGCTTGCTGTGTTACTATTGTTACACGACACTCGTTTCATGGTAATTTTGTGTGGTTCTGTTAGAGGTTACATGTTCTGAGAGGATAAAACGGAAAGATAAAGTGAGTCACAGACTCAGCACCTTTCCTTCCTTCAGCCTTTCCTTGTCAACAGCAGCGCAGGCCGGTACGTTGTCGAGGTTTATCAGCACTCCTGCCGTTTGTATCTGCTCAGATAATCAGTGTTTTTACTCAGAAAGCTTTGCCAAGTCCTGCACACAGTGTGCTATTCTATACCGACTGCAGTGTGTGTTAAAAGCGCTGAGCTCCAGAGATCGAGGAGGCGCTGAAACACGGCGTCATTCGCGCAGAGCCGAGCTTATTACACTCAGCAATTCAGCGGGAAAGCCATGCGTCCTTAAATCGGCTGGAAGAAACGCGGCGTTCGTCAAACTCACTCGGAATTATTCCGTTTGAGGAAACTCCACGCGCTCCTTTCAGAAGCTCACCAACGTGCCTCCCAAAAATATGTTCCCGGATTTCCAAAGCAACGGCTCTGACACTTTTACAGATTTTCACACAACATCCATCAGGAGTCACAGTCAGAGTGTCCACTGTGGACTCACTGCCCAGCCATCCAGGAGAAACAGTTACAACCTGACAACAATCTGTACAACTGATGTCAGGAGCAGTTGGCTACACCCGTTTCCATGGTTACACTACACCCATTTCCTTGATTACTGTACCTCTTTTTCCATTGTCATACCACACCATTTCCAAGGTTATGCAACACCCGTTTCCAAGGTTATGCAACACCCGTTTCCATGGTTACACTACACCCATTTTCTTGATTACTGTACCTCTTTTTCCATTGTTATACCACACAATTTCCAAGGTTATGCTACACCCATTTCCATGGTTTGGTCGTGAAAAATCACAGTAGCTGTCCAGAGCCGCTGTCCGTGACTCCTCACGCAAAGCCAAATAATAATCGTATAAAGGACGTGTTATTTGTGTTTATTACCACCAAAAAACGGCCAAAGAACTTTAGAGGTTCTACTGAGGGATTTGTATCCGTAGTGTATCAGAAAGAAAACCCCTCGTGCCAGACGGACAGGTGAGCAACGGTCATGTAGACTGCCGGACAGTTGGTCTTACCTGAACGTACATGTCCCTCCCCTCTCGGTGCAGCTGTATCCTGTGGAGCTTCCCATTGGCCAGGCTGTGTTGAGTGGGCGTGAACACATCCGGCTGCTTCTCTCTGTTCAGTTGGTACCAGATCTGCAGACTCCCTGCCAGACACAGCGGAGAGGCCGTCACCACACCAGAGAGAGGCGAGAACGAGTCCCGCTGCTCGCTGACAGGCTCTTCTGCGCCGCTCCTGATCAAAATAATTGCTCCCTTGACCGAGCGCCTCTGTTCGCCACTCACAAACATGCCACTTCCTCTCCCCCTAATCACCGCAGACTGTCTGCACTCCGCTAATCAACACGTCAGCCTAGAGGAAGAACACACGAACGCAGACGCCCGGCAGCGAGCCTGGCGCTCCACAGCTACACTGTGATGCCACACGTTCAGACGCCACCTCATTTTCAACTTCACTGACTTTATTCTGGGCGCCAGACTCCTCACTGTAACCCTAACTGGAAGAGCGACATCGATTAATCAGAAGATACAAAAACAAGCAATTAAATACGACCAGAATTAAAAACTACGCTGAAACTCGCTTGGCTAGCAAAAGACTGGATGACAATTACACAGTACTGTGTGAAAGTCTGAGGTGCCCGAGACACGTTTTCAAAATCTGTTTAATTGGGTAGTTTGTGTTTATTTGCTGAGAAAAGTGTTAATATTTGAATAAACAAAATAAAACAGAATATTACTTAATAATGATTATACACTCACTGGCCACTTTATTAGGTTCACCTTGCTAGTAAAAGGCTGGACCCCCTTTTGCCTTCAGAACTGTCTTAACTCTTCATGGCAGGCTTTCAACAAGGTGTTGGAAACGTTCCTCAGAGATTCTGGTTGGTTATTTGAGTTCTTGTTGTCTTTCTATCATCAGGAACCAGTCTGCCCATTCTCCTCTGACCTCTCACATCAACAAGGCATTTTCATCCACACAACTGACCGCTCACTGGACATTTCCTCTTTTTCGGACCGTTCTCTGTGAACCCTAGAGATGGTTGTGTGTGAAAATCCCAGCAGATCAGCAGTTTCTGAAATATTCAGACCAGCCCGTCCGGCACCAACAACCACGCCACGTTCAAAGTCCCTTAAATCCCCTTTCTTCCCCGTTCTGATGCTCGGTCTGCACTTCAGCAAGACGTCTTGACCACCTCTACACGTCTAAATGCAGTGAGCTGCAGCCGTGTGATTGGCTGATTAGCTGTTTGTGTTAAGAAGCAACTGAACCTAATAAAGTGGCCGGTGAGTGTAAATGGATGTTCTGGATGTTTGTGTGTTTGTTTACCCATTCCCAAGTCTCTCCTCCTCGAGGAAGCCCAGTATTATATGTAGTTATAAAGCAGCTCCTGGTTTGACCAATCAGTGCTCAGTAAATTGAGCTCATGATGTCATTGATGACATTTTTTTCTTATTGTTTTGTGTTTATTTGAATTATGAATACGACTTTATTCTAATGTATATTGTGATCAACTCACTGCTGAGGTCCACTGTTTAACAATTTGCTTAGATGCCTAAAACGTTCACACAGTACTGTAAATACCAACTATGGCTAGTTGGTAACTTAGCTGGGTAGCTGATTGGTGTTTATTAAACAACCTGCTGGAAATAAAATAACCACAAAAAAGTAACAAAGTAATATCCATTAATATCATTTGACTGGTATAAAACTTCAGAGACCGACTAAATAAGCAGGCAGGCTGGCTAAGGGACTAATATAGTAGCTGACTAGTGATTCACTATTTACTTAACAACTAGCTGGTCAGCTGAGCAAAAGATAAACAAAATAAACATAAAATAACTATAAAAACGGAGGAAGTATGCAACTTAAGTAGGTACTTATATAGAAAGCCATTCATTTAGCATCTACCTAGCTTGCTAACTAAAGAAAGGAAGGAAGAAAGAAAAATAAACACATTAGCTACATCCTGAGCTTCGAGAGATCGTTAGTGAGGGCACCATTGACCACTTAAAGAACCAGTCCAATGTTCAAATGGTTCTTCAGATGTTTAAATTAAAAACAATTTATGCTGAGATGCATTTCAAATGGTTCTTTATTGCACCAAAATGGGTTCCACCATCGTTATAAGTCCAAGAACCTCTTTTTTGGCACCATATGCAATGCTTTTTATTCATAGTGTAGGCTAACTACTAACACTAATGCTGCTGCTATTATTAACAAAATGCTAACGTGCTAGCTAGCTAAACTACATTTACATTTACAGCAATTAGCAGACGCTCTTATCCAGAGTGACTTACAAGAAGTGCTTTGTCTATCTAGAGGGATCTATATAGTACTACAAACTGTTCTTGGACTTAGAGCAGTACTAGGATGCTCTTGTTACTACTTTATACATATATATTTTTAAAAATGGTTCTATACTGCACTACTTACTAGCAACCACGTGGAATAACATAACAACACCTGAGCAAATCACATGAGACTGGGATTACATAAAAACAACCTGGCAAAATCTAAGGAACTATCTCGAATTCCTTAGCAACTTCTGAACAACACCCTTGTTACCACCTATCATCACTTTAGTAACCACCTGGAATACCTTACCAGCACCTTAGCAACCATCTAGGATAACAGCACATTAGCAACCACATGAGACTGGGATTCCATAAAAACAACCTGGCAAAATCTAAGCAACTATCTCGAATTCCTTAGCAACTTCTGAACAACACCCTTGTTACCACCTACCAACACCTTAGCAACCACCTGGAATACCTTACCAGCACCTTAGCAACCATCTAGGATAACAGTATACTAAGAGGCAGTATCGACTCACTCGGCATCGACGGCTTCAAACAGCTGGAGAACATCACTGAGATAGTTTGGGTTTAATGTAAGACCAAATGTTCTTTATATAGGGTTTAAATCAGGAATCTGACCAGCCAGAACCATCAACTGAAACCGTTATATTTTGTGCTTAGCCCATTTGTTTTGTCCAGGAGTTTAGTTCTATACATAGTCACTGTCTTTGCATTACGAACCCTTGAAAAACTTCATTTAGGATGTAAAATTAAAAATTAAAAATAAAAACAATTGAAAAAAGCTGAGTGATTAGCAGGTTAGTGTGTTTACCGTTGTGGGCAAGAATGACGGCCATGTACTGCTGATGGTAGGTGGTGACGGTCATCAGCATGGCCGGTGCCTTCGTGGTGAGGAAGCGGAAGGCCACGTTCTCTCGGGACTTGCTGCTCTGGGCGTAGATGGCCGACGACTGCCTGCTCTTGTTGCGCATCACAGAGAACGGCTCTTGGAAGGTGTAGGTCACCGATGTCCCGCTCTCAAACGACACAGACACCTCTGGAGGTGGAGGAAAGAGAGTGGAGGCAGGTGAGAACGTCTCGACCATCCTTCTCCTGTTAGCACAGACAGTTTTTACTTTGCTAAATTTTTAAAATGATCTGGAGTTTGTGGGGAAATCTGTGAACAGTCCACTTATTTCCATGGTTACAGCACAAAAGGTTATGCTACATCGATTTCTGTGGTTACTCTACACCCATTGTTATTCCACATTATTTCCACATCCAAGGTTACACTTAAGCCATTTCCAGGGTTACACTACACCCAAAGAAATTTGACAAAAACATTTAGAGCTATCAATAAAAATTTGTTACCATAAATGTGTACACAGTGGGTATGGGGTCCAACTATCCCCCTTCCCCCCAGCACACCACTGGGATAAAATGGGGAGTGAGTCCCAAATAAAGGCAGGCGGAATTCATAAGATCCACATCCTACATTTGTCTTGTATTTCAAGCCCCCCGAGATCCACTTATAAAGTTTGTGTAGTGTTATTTACCAACAACAGTCATAATTCATTTGACCTCTCCTTATGGCTTATTTTTAACCAGGCTGTCTACTGGACTCTGTTCTGATTGCCCTGTGTTTTGTTTCCTTCAAAAAGCAGCCTGGGCTGAAACTGTCTTTAATACTACAGCGCGAGTGGGCGGGGCTAAACTGCTGTTGGTAAGCAGTAGAGCCCGAGAGGGAGTGTGTTCTCCTGAAATACCATCCCGGCTGTGATCTGGTGTCCGTAGATCATCCCAGCCGTGATGTTATTGGTGATAACTCCCTCCTCGAGTGCTCTACTGCTTTAATACAGCAGTTAAATAAATACAGTAAGAAATGAATAAACTGGCCGTGAACGCGGCTTTAATATGTTTTAATGTTCAGTTCCTTCCTCCTAATTACAGCTCCTTAACGAGCAGCTTGTAGCTACGTCAGAGTAACGAGCTCCGCCCACTCGCCGCTCAGCCGGCAGTTCGTTCTCCAGCTCCTTACACTAAATTCCCAAACTGTCGTCTCCACTGAGCAGCTTTTCAGTCGGCAGCTGTGACAGAAGATCAGCTGAACAACCTGGAATCAGCCAGAAATGAACCCAACACCATTCGCCAGACGTGTCTGATCTTCAGAGTCGGACCAAATCAGACTGAGCCGTAAAACTGAGCCAATATCAGGTTCAGCTCAGTTTGGTCAGTTTGTCCAGATCAGTATTAATGTTGTTTTGTTCCAGCCGGTCTGTAAAGCTTCTTACAGCCCGTTTAGTTTGGCGAATGGTGTTGGGTTCATTTCTGGCTGATTCCAGGTTGTTCAGCTGTTCTTCTATCACAGCTGCCGACTGAAAAGCTGTGCAGTGGTGACGTCAGTTTGGGAATTTAGTGTCGTCTCGTCTTCAGAGTCGGACCAAATCGGCTGTCGGTCAGATGTGGTCTTAACAGTGTCCATTTTCTGTTTGTGGCAAAGTGAGAAGTGAAAACGTTCAAATGGCTCGAGCGTCTCCTACAGCTGTCAGAGTCGTTGCTTAGCAACAATGTCTCAGAAGAGTGATATGATTTGGAGAAATAATAGCACAATTAGAACGCTGCTCAACCAACCAGCTCGCGTGGCCGGAACTAACCATTGTATAATTGGCAGATATTATGTGAATGAATTGGTTTTTGTGACATCATAAACACAATGAAGTCAAAATGGGCAGCTGTATAGGAAAAAGTGGCTTACTATGATTTGCACTCTTTAAATACATGCTAAATTACTCCAGGCAGACGCTGGATGCTTTTCGCACATCACCAAATTCGTTGACTCAGTACATTAGGAGAACTGAAAGTGCAGGCCTCCAGGGCCCAATAAAGAAGAGCTGAAAGCACAGTCACTGTCTGATTAAGGCGGTTTGAGTGGCACAGAGGCCTGACAGATCACAGAGTACGCACAGATAAGGCTGCTCTGATGGCAACGTAGCGCAGTGACATGATGGACAGCGTGACTCCACAGGGACCAGTGAGGTCACAGCCTTCTGGGGGAAAGTTGTGCTTAAAGTAAAACATGCCTCATTTAGATCGAGGAAAGTGGGTAATGAACAGAGAGATGGAATGAGAGAGAGAGGAAGGGTGGAATAATAATACTGTTTTCCTTTTTCAGCGTATTATTATTCTACACTGAAATCTGGCAATGCTACTCCTACAGACTGTGTGAATGAACGACTAAAGTTTGCAAGTTAATAGAACCTGAACTCGAGGTTTATGCCTGGGCTTTCTGGACCAATTGCATGCATGTTTATCATATAGTGTTTATTCAAACCACCTGGGTAAACTTCCAGCACCTTAGCAACCACACGGGACAGGGGATTCCATAACAACACCCAAGCAAAATTTAAGCACCCTTGTTACCACCCATCTATACAATAGTAACAAACTAGCAACCACCTGGAATACCTAGGCAATCACCTGGGATAACAACACCCTAGCAATGACAAAAATCTCTATAGCAACCATCTGTTGACATCGTAGCAACCACCTTGGATACCTTAGGAGGCACTTAGAAACACCATAGTCACCACGTGGCAATATTGAGCAACAACCTAGCAATCACCTGAAATACTTGGCCAACACTTTACCCATCACTTCCGATAGCAGCAGCCTAGCAACGGCAACAAAACACCACAGCAACCACCTAGTAACATCTTAGCAACCACCTGGAATACCTTACCTGGAATACTTTACTAACCACCTGGGATAACAACACCCTAGCAATGATCAAACTCACTAGAGCAACCACCTAGTATCATCTTAGCAACCACCTCGGATACCTTAGCAACCACTTAGGAACACCACAGTAACCATCTAGCAATACTGTAGAACTAACCTAGTAACCACCAAAGAACTAGAGCATTTGTAGGTGGTTCTTTGGTGGTTAATATGGTTACTGCTAGTGAAGATAAAGTCAAAAAGATTGATCCGATGTCAAAATGATTGATTTCTCTTGTAAATCATCTCAGATCAGTGCAGTGAGCTGTAAACGGTTTAAATGAGTATGAAGTTTATTATGTAGTTCTACAAGGTCTCAGTCTGAACCTCCTCCAGCTGGACGGACGACATCAACACCACAGTCAGACTCATCCCAGACTGGACTGAACGTGTCGGGCGTCGCTGCTCTCACGGCTCTTTCAGTGGGATTTCGGAGATCATCCAGTGCTGTGGAACCAGCGCCGAACGCTCTGAGCTGCTGGAGCTTCACTGCTGATGAAAATCAGGCTGCACAGTTCTGACAGATTCACTCTTATTGACGTGGAGAACGCAGAACGCTCTGCTCAGGGGTCTCAGCTCCTCTCAGACTGAAGGAGCCCATCAGAAGCTCTATGACCCCCTCTTACAGTTGGAGTGTGATTGGTTCCGTGGTGCCTCACGGTTGTAAGAATATGGTGCTTTGAAATTGGGTGACTGTTTGAATTTCCCTGTATTTTGTTGTATTGCATTTTTATATTACAAAAAACATATTTTAATGGTTTAAAATGATGGTAAACGCAGACTAACATGCTACATAAAGGCTTTCTGTCTCCGCTTAAACTGTTCAGTCTCCAACTATCCAGTCCACCACGCTTGTCCTCCTTTATCATAGTTCTGTAGCTCCAGTCCTGGACTATTTTGGTCGTTCTTCTGCTCTAAACAGATTCAACAGATTCAGCTCGAGCTGAAAGAATGCTAAAGGCCACGGTGCTCCAGGACTGAGGTTGGGAAGTGAACCCTAAATGTTCATTGTGAATGACGTCTGAACCACCGTGAGTCTTATCTAGCACCAATCCTGCACAGCTCCTCTTCTCCCACTGGGGCTGAGTCTCAAACAGCTCCTTGCTCCCTACATAGTGCACGACGTAGGGGTTTAAATACTGGATCCTGCAGCCCAGCAGAGAAAACACAGCTAAGAAGCAGTCGTTTGGGATTCAGACACGTCCACACTCGGTACATGATGCACTGTTCAGCTGTAGAGGCTAGAACTTCTAAACCTTCATAGCTAGAACACTATTTAGGGAGTACGGAGCCATTTGGGATTCAGCGTTTGAAACTTGAAGTGTGTAAAACATTCACGTGACGTTCTTTATACTTTTAGATAGATAGATAGATAGATAGATAGATAGATAGATAGATAGATAGATAGATAGATAGATACTTTAATGATTCCGAAGGAAATTTTTATTCTGTTATTTTACAGTAAATTATACTGTAACTGCTTTAATTCAAGCCTGTGATATTATTGATGCAGCTGTTGGCTCTTTTAGCCTGTTAGCCAGCTGACCAGCCTGGTTCTAGTTAAGAACATAAGTTGTCAGCCCTTTAATTTAAACATTATACAGGTTCTTACTTCGTTTTTGTTCTCGGTGGTCAATGTTTTAGAGTCAAAGATTATTAATTAGCAGCACAGGACTTTTGCATACGGTGTTGTGGGCATATCATGGATGTTACAATGGCTTTGACCATGGCTCAATGAGACATTAGGACTGGAATGATCCACTTTACAACATGCATTTAAGGTGTTCTTGAAAATTTTCCAGGCTGATTCGTGACTGCATCCTGATAAGCCTTTAAGAGGTTTATGGAAATTACATTGGGCTGATATAATCTCGTGTTAATGAAACTGCTCAAGTATGTCTACTTGAGAACTGTTATTACAGAGCAATGAAGTGGAATGGCAAAGATATCAAAATGAGCTTTAATTTCATCTTTGTTGACTATAGTTGGCTTTGCTTGTTAATTCAGATTGAAATCAACATGGTTAGACATAAATATTTACACTATTTTTTGCCCACAGACCGAAAGAACACTTATTACAGCCCTGCTAAGGTTTTTCACATTAACAACTATGTAATGACATAGTAATAAACCCCTTATTACACAATAATTACTGCAGTTTTCGATCAATAAGCTGTCAATGAGGTCCGAATGCTTTACGTACACCAAGACTAACGATGCACACATAAAACCATGGATCTAAATGCAGTACTGAGGAGGAGGCGTGGAAACCAGGACAATAATATCAGAAATATTGGTAATTTTTCCTATTTTTGAGATGCTTTCACAGACCAAAACATCATTTACAGTGTGAGAACTCCAGGTTTTTTTATGTCTCCTCTGTCCTTTGCCATTAGATACCTTTACTCTCCTCTGTAGCCTCTGAAACGCTACGGCAGAGTTCACATTTTTTCCCATTACACATGACAAATGGCTTGATTTCCACACATCCACCAACAGAACGTCTTAGATCATAAAGCATGTATGGAATTCAAAGCGACTGCTCTGAAATCTCGGGTGGGTGGCCTTGATTTTAAACGTTCTACTTTTTCTACCTTTAATTTCATTTTTATTTACCCAGAGGTCTATTTCTATCCTGAGAAGCATATTCCGACCTCTTATAATCCTGATTAAACAGGCTTCTGCTGTTACAACCTCTTTAAGACATGCAAACAAGCTGTGTTCTGATTGGCTGGCATGGCCTTAGTGTGAAAGGGTGGTAATAAATATTTAAATATGCCATGTTGTTGTGAAATCGCAAACACAATGAATTCATAATGGGCTATTTTCTGAAGGACTTTTGAAGTGTTAATAATGTCGACACACTTGTTACATTAAAAATGATCAATGATATGGGTTCCTAGGCGGTTGCTATGGTATTCCATGTGGTTGCTATCATGTAAGTAGGAGGTTGCCGTTATGTCAAGTTGTTGCTAGGTGGTTAATATGATGTTTCAGGTGTTTGCTGGGGCAATAGCAACCAATAGCAACTGCCTGGCAACACCCTAGCAACCACCTGAAACATGATGTCTACCAGCCAGCAACAACCTAAGATAAAACAGCAACCACTTACTTACACGCTGGCAACCACATGGAATACCATAGCAACCACCTAAGAACCCATATTATTGATCATTTTTAATTATTAATGCTCCGAAACTCTCCGTATAAGGTCTTCCGTATAAAGCCTTGCCAGTTCGGATATGTTCTCCACAGTCTTAACGCAGATGAAGTGACCCTTATTAATCCCACAATGGGGAAATTTCACCTCTGCAATACACACTAGTGAACACACACACTAGGGGGCAGTGAGCACACTTGCCCTGAGCGGTGGGCAGCCCTATCCACACCACCCGGGGAGCAGCTGGGGGTTAGGTGTCTTGCTCAAGGACACCTCAGTCACATGTTGTCAGCTCAGGGGATCAAACTGATGACGTTCCGGTCACAAGGCTGGTTCCCTGACCTCCAGCCCACGACTGCCCAGTCTTTAACCAAGTGAAGTGTCCCTTTAGTTACATTGGTGGAATATTTAGCTCATATTTACAATCTGCAATCTCCGCAATATGAAAGGTACCTTTCTGGCAGTGCGGTCCTCCGTACGCTGAGTGCGTGCAGTCACACACGTATCCACTGCTCTTCTCAATGCAGCGGCCACGGTTGTGGCACAGTCGGTTCTGGCTGCTGCAGTGACCCGGACAGCCTGAGCTGACCCCTGGAGTCATCTTCGCTCGCTCATCAAGGTCTAGGGTCAATCCGTTAACATTTAATGCCCTGATACATCCCAGAAATCCCTTCTGCCTGGAGGCGGTTCCACCTTGGGGGAAAAGAAAAACACAGTCTACCTCACTCAGACCACAGTGACAACTCTTTCGCAAACAGAAATGGCAATTGTACTGTTATAAACAGCCGGTTGCCATTTATTACTATGTAATAACATGGTAGTTATCATGAATAAATGCAAAGGCTGCTCTCTTAGCCTCTAGGCAGCACAAATACTGGGCAAATATGTCCACAAGTGTTGAAACTAGTCTACAAAGCTCGTTTTCACACATGATCATATCAGACTGTGTAATTTTAATAAACCGCTTAGAGGCTCATGAAGATTTCGGCAATTTCAGTTCAGTGAAGTCCAGTCAGTGTGGCATAAAACAAGGTTTCCTCGACAGATTTTAGGGGGGGGGGGGGTAATCGCAGCTTTAGAAAGAAGATAACTCAATAAACAGCAGAATCGGCTCTCGTTGCGATATTGGAAAGAAAGAGCGCGATAATGAAAGAGTAAAGGACGAATAACTGGGGAGGAAACGATTCAAGACAAATCTCATCTTAATTCACAGTCTGCAAAGCACAGCTGCTGGAGATTAGATCAGTCTGTCCCGCAAGCCGGGCCTAATGAAGAGATATAAAAGAGCCACTAATTCCAGACGAATATTTGACAGTATGATGTATCATAATAACACTTAGCGGTGATTATATTCCGACGTCTGCGCTGCAGATCAGTAAACAGCCGCCTGTCGGCTCTCAGCCTATAGATACCAGGACGAAACCTGCCGACTGCTACGCTGTTTATACAGTCAGGCGCGTAGGTTTGTGCACCCCCAGCCACCCGACCCATCTGGCTGATATCTAAGAGAAAATAAATGACCTTATTTTGAATTTATAACCATAAATAATGTCATCAAATGCTAAATCAGTCAAAGTTCATTGAGTTAAATAGACGAGAATGATGTGAAACCTGGAGAAACTGGCAGAAGAGACATGATATTATTGGCTATTGGCTCCCTTCATTTGCATATTGGGCGTGTCTTTCCCATTTTTTCATTTACTGTCTCTGTGTCTTTATTATTATTATTGATTGCACCTCTGCAATCGAACCCAGTGCAGTGAAACACCACACACACACACACACACACACACACACACACTAAGGGGCAGTGAGCACACTTGCCCGGAGCGGTGGGCAGCCCTATCCACAGCGCCCGGGGAGCAGTTGGGGGTTAGGTGTCTTGCTCAAGGGCACCTCAGTCACGGACTGTCAGCCAAGGGGATCGAACCGGCGACCTTCTGGTCATAAGGCTGGTTCCATAACCTTCAGCCCACAAGTGCCCACCAACAAACACATCTAAAAAAGATGGTTCTAAAGACAATATTCTATACAGAACCATGGTTCTACACACACATCTTCTAAGCCTCTTCTCCTTCTGGGTCGCAGGGGGAGCTGGAGCCAATCCCGGCTGTCATTGGGCAGAAGGCAGGATACACCCTGGAAAAGTCGCCAGTCCATCGCAAGGCACCATGGTTCTATGTGTAGTTTAATGGTTCTTCATCAGGCAAAATGGTTCTTCAGATTTATACAAAATATTGTGTTGTTTGTGGTTTTTTACAGCGTCCAAAAAGTTATTCTATTATAAACGAGCTTGACAAAAAAGGTTCTGTATGGAACCGTTTTCATATGCAACACATTCTCCATCCATCTGAAGAACCATTTCAGCATCAAAATGTTCTGTGAGTGTTCATGGATCCATATAGAACCACTCTCTTCTTCGCTAAAGAACCCCTAAAGAGCCATCTTTTAAGGATTGAAGCTCTTGGGTTCTTACTTGCATCCTACTTACATGCCTACGCACTTAAAAAGGAAGGTTCTTCAAGTGTTCTTGAGTAAGGCCATGTTCGATATAGAACCATAAAACATCCAAAGAACCATTTTACATGCTTTAATGTGAAATGGTTCTTCAGATTCATGCAAAATGTGCTGCATGTGGTTCTTTATAGTATCAAAAACGTTCTAGTCTATTCTAGTTCTTCGACATACAAGCTTGGCATTGCAACAGAAGCGGAACCGTTTTGGTGCTGTATAGAACGATTTTCAAAAAGCTTCTGTATAGAACCATATGCAACACAATCTGAGGACCAGTTTCCAAGAACCATTTCAGCAAGCAAAATGTTCTTTGAGTGTTCGTGGATCTACATGGAGCGACTTTACTAAAGAACCCCTAAAGATCCATCTTTTAAAGATTGAGGCTCTTGGGTTCTTACTTACATCCTGCTTTTTGGTCAGTTCCCTGCACACTTAAAAATGAAGGTTCTTCAAGTGTTCCAGTACCAGGACTAAACCTGCAGACTGCTGTGCCATTCATCACTGCTGTCGTAAGAAAACCTCGTACCTCCATTTTTTTGTCATTTTTCAGTTTTTGACATAATTTGAAAATGCCTGTTATTCTTTACACGGTTTATAAATTTCATGAAGAATGGACCAAAAGAAACGGCCCAAAATGACTTGGAAATACGTCTGGTTCCATTGAGTTACATTAAAAGTAAGGCAGGTTTTTCCTTCTCCTGTAAAGTTACCGTTTTGATTCTATTGCTGTCACTTTCGCACAGGCTGCATTGAACTTCATTAGATTAAATTACACTAATAAACTGTAACTGTGCATTAAAATGTGTAGAATATACAGTCAGAAGTTCAGCTGCTCTGCGATTGTATCTCTTGGCTTCGTTCAGCTCATCGATTCGTCCTCCTGTGGAGGTTCTGGAGGGGATCTGGAGGGGATGCACCAAGCTGCTGCTTCACTAGTTTGATCGCTCTGTGGTTCTCCTTTGAAGGTATGTCCAGTCTGGTCTGCTGAAGGTCACTTTAGTAAAAGTTCAGGGAACCCTGAACATCCAATGAACAATTCATGCTTAAATGGTTCTTTCCATGGTGAAATTGCTGTTGTACGGTTCTAAATAGCACTGAAAAAAGTGTCTTCTGTGGTACACAAGTATGTCATCAAAACACGTTTTTGGTGCTAAATAGAACCATTTTCAGAAAGGTTCTAGACTGAACCATATACAGAACATTCTCCACAAAACTAAAAAGAACTCTTTCACCATGCAAAGAACCACATAAGCATGCAAAGGTTCTTCAAGTGTCCTTTAGTAATGAAAATGGTTCTGTAAGAGCGATGAGCATTCAAAGAACCCTTTCCAGGTTTTTTTGCATTGGGAAAAGATTTGTCAGACTGATGGATAGTGTGATGTAAATTGTTCAATCTAGAACCTTTTTGAAAATGGTTCTATACAGCACTAAAAAGGGTTCTTCTACTGATATGATGTCAGGCATGTTAGAATAGCAGAACCCTTTTTAAGGGTTAAACAGAAGCCTTTTCAGAAATATTTTATACAGAATCATCTAAAGAACATTCTTCAGCCACCTGAAGAGCCCGTACATGATGCAAAGAACCCTTTAATCATGCAAAGTGTTCTTTGAGTGTTCATGGTTCTATATAGAACCACTGTTGTTACTAAAGAACCCTTGAAGAACCATCATTTTTAAGAGCACAGCCTTCACTAAACACCTTTTTTCAGGATTACATAGAACCTTTTGACTAACAGTGTGCTACTGCTCAGCAAGTCAAACTTTAAAAGAGTAGTTAATGTGTTATTAAGGCATTGTTAATGCATTATTAATGTATTATTAACATGATAAACGATGAACAAGATCAGATTGCTCTTGAAAAGGACATTAACTTGAACCATGCCTAGTCTAGATCAGTGTTTTGGTACAGTAATGCTGTCCAGTTACCTGCACACTGCACTGGGCGATAGACTGGACGTGGTTTTGGCCTATCTCAAAGCACGCTAGGGTGAGAAGAAGAGTGAGTGGGCGTGGCCTACCGATAAACAGCTGGCCGTTGAGCTGCAGCCGGTTGTGGCCATCGGACGGCGCCTCCAGGAAGCGCAGGGGCAGCTGGTCCACCTGCAGCGACGCCTCCTTCACGTTCCTCTCCGCTCGGACGTAGTGCCACTGCTTATCGTTCAGCGGGATGTGGGACTTCACCGTGAGCACCACCGGCCCGTTCCCCACCTCAAACGCAAACGTCACCACTGACGGACCTGAGGGCGGGTCGGGAAGAGGTTTAAAGCGATAGTTCAGTGATGTTCACCAGAGTCATGGACGTGGCTCTTGTACGTGTTAAGAAAAGAAACCACAGTGAAATTCATTGAATTGACCCATTTTTTTTACATGTGCTTAAAAGATCACCATTGAAAAAAATGGCATTAAGTCAGTCAAAGTTCACTGAATCAAATAGACGAGAATGATGTTGCTCCACCTGGAGTAATGTGACCCCAACCAATTAGCATACAGTAAAAGTCCTACAAACTGCATAATGTGTCACGTGTCTTGGAGGAATCCTATGTTAGCCTTGGAAGTTTAGCTGGTGGGTGCAACTGGACATCACTATCTTGGGCAAAAGCCCACAAAAGCCTATTTGAGGTTCGACAAGGCAAGTATGTGATGGGCTGTGAGCACCAAGCTAATTGGTGTGGCACAAGCTTCTTCTACTTAGCTGCATTAGTCTCGTAGCGCCAATGTACAAAGAAGCCAAGAAGCTTCAGACACCAAGTAATAGAGTTTCTGAAAAAACGAGTGGTCACACTTTATTTGGATGGTCTCCTATAGATACTCTACAGACACGCAAATCATTAACAAATGTTCTGGTGATGTTCAGGAGTGATTAGAGTTACTAAACTTGACGTTGAGTTGAATTTAATGGAACTCAGTTGAATGTTATTTAAAGACGACCAGTCGACCATCCAAATAACATGACTTAAAGTTCAGATGCATTTAATGTATATATAGTTGAATGTTACTTAAAGATACATTATATTTCCAAACATATTCAGTCACCAATCCAAATCATTGAATTCAGGTGTTCCAGTCACTTCCAAGGCCACAGGTGTATAAAGCCGAGCCCCTAGGCCTGCAGACTGCTTCTACAGACATTAGTGAAAGAATGGGTCGCTCTCAGGAGCTCAGTGAATTCCAGCGTGGTACCGTGATCGGACGCCACCTGTGCAGCAAGTCCAGTCGTGAAATTTCCTCACTACTAAATATTCCACAGTCCACTGTCAGTGGGATTATAACAAAGTGGAAGCGACTGGGAACGACAGCAGCTCAGCCACGAAGTGGTCGGCCACGTAAAATGACAGAGCGGTCAGCGGATGCTGAGGGGCATAGTGCGCAGAGGTCACCGACTTTCTGCAGAGTCCATCACTACAGACCTCCAAACTTCATGTGGCCTTCAGATCAGCTCAAGAACAGCGTAGAGAGCTTCATGGAATGGGTTTCCATGGCCGAGCAGCTGCATCCAAGCCTTACATCACCAAGCGCAATGCAAAGCGTGGAATGCAGTGGTGTAAAGCGCCGCCACTGGACTCTAGAGCAGTGGAGACGTGTTCTCTGGAGTGACCAATCACGCTTCTCCATCTGGAAATCTGATGGACGAGTCTGGGTTTGGCGGTTGCCAGGAGACGGTACTTGTCTGACTGCATTGAGCCGAGTGTAAAGTTTGGTGGAGGGGGGATCATGGTGTGGGGGTGTTTTTCAGGAGTTGGGCTCGGCCCCTTAGTTCCAGTGAAAGGAACTCTTAAAGCTTCAGCACCAAGAGATTTTGGACAATTTCACGCTCCCAACTTTGTGGGAACAGTTTGGGGACGGCCCCTTCCTTTTCCAACATGACTGCGCACCAGTGCACAAAGCAGGTCCATAAAGACGTGGATGAGCCAGTTTGGTGTGGAAGAACTTGACTGGCCTGCACAGAGTCCTGACCTCAACCCCATAGAACACCTTTGGGATGAATTAGAGTGGAGACTGTCAGCCAGGCCTTCTCGTCCAACATCAGTGTCTGACCTCACAAATGTGCTTCTGGAAGAACAGTCAGAAATTCCCATAAACACACTCCTAACCCTTGTGGAAAGCCTTCCCAGAAGAGCTGAAGCTGTTATAGCTGCAAAGGGTGCGTCAACATCACACTAGACACTATAGATTAAGAACAGGATGAAACTCAAGTTCATAAGCTTGTGAAGGCAGACGAATACTTTTGGCAATATAATATACATTAAGCATCTACAGTGGACCATCTAAATAAAGTCTTATGAAATGAGTGAACATAATGACTGCCCATTTGAGGCAGTTGTGGGCTGGAGGTTAGGGAACCAGCCCTGTGAAGCGGAAGGTCGCCGGTTCGATCCCCTCGGCTGACAGTCCATGACTGAAGTGCCCTTGAGCAAGACACTTAACCCCCAGTTGCTCCCTGGGCACCATGGATAGGGCTGCCCACCGCTCCAGGCAAGTGTGCTCACTGCCCCCTAGTGTGTGTGTTCACTAGTGTGTATGTGGTGTTTCACTTCACGGATGGGTTAAACCCGGAGGTCTAATTCCACAGTGTGCAATAACACAGCTGGCAAAATGGTTCTAAATTCTAGAGAAACAAATGCACCTCCAAAAACCTGAAAATGTAAAAAAGTCTGAATTGGAAGCATTAGCACCTCTAAAAATGAACAACTTCTCCTGCATTCATCAATCCAGCAGAACAACGGGCCGCCTCAGCGTGCCGTCTCTCACAGAACAGCCTTATTAACTTCTCCAGTGTTTTCCTGTAAGTCAGGTTATCCTTGAACTCAGCAGGCACCTGGCAGATCCTTTCACTATTACACAATCCAACGTAGCACACCAATATTTCATCCTTCTGACAAAGGCATTGTTCCCATCTCCTGCCACAGCTGTTAATAACACAGCACAGTGCCTGAGTAATTGGACGGTGACACAGTCCTTGATGTTTTGGTTCTGTTCTCTGGCAAATTAAATTTGAAATGAAACGGTTTTCCTATTTGACTCTGTACCACCACTTTCCGTTCATATTTACAACTCATTTATGAAGCTGCTGAATCCACTGACCAGCGGCTGTGCAAACATTTTATGTGCCACTAATGATGCGCTGGAGTCTGGAAATATAATTCATCAGCCGTTTTTGGTGTCTGCAGTTTGAGCACTGGAGCTACGAGCCTAATGTAGCTAGTAAGGGAAGCTTATATACCATCAACTGGCATCTGAATGTGTCAAACCGTGTGGAGCAATCTCTAATAGACTTGGTACAACACTTGATATTCAGTCATATTCTGTCCGCTAAAAAATTTGATTTTATGCTTCATTTAATTTGGCTAGAAAAAATAAGAAATGTTTACCTACAAAAGGGGAAACTCAGCTTGACAACGGTTATTAATATTGCTTATGAAAGCTAAAGTAAATGCAGAACCGTGATGATTGCTTTTGATAAATTAATTGGTGGTTGATAAGATGTTGCTCTGCCATTGCAACCCAGGTGGTGGGCTATGGTATTACTAGGTCATTGCTTCCCAGGTGGTTGTTAAGGTGTTGCTAGGCCATCGCAACCCAGGTGGTTGCTAAGGTATTACTAGGTCATTGCTTCCCAGGTGGTTGCTAAGGTATTACTAGGTCATTGCTTCCCAGGTGGTTGTTAAGGTGTTGCTAGGCCATTGCAACCCAGGTGGTGGGCTAAGGTATTACTAGGTCATTGCTTCCCAGGTGGTTGTTAAGGTGTTGCTAGGCCATCGCAACCCAGGTGGTTGCTAAGGTGTTACTAGGTCATTGCTTCCCAGGTGGTTGGTAAGGTGTTGCTAGGCCATTGCAACCCAGGTGGTTGCTAAGGTATTACTAGGTCATTGCTTCCCAGGTGGTTGCTAAGGTGTTGCTAGGCCATCGCAACCCAGGTGGTTGCTAAGGTATTACTAGGTCATTGCTTCCCAGGTGGTTGCTAATGTGTTGCTAGGCCATTGCAACCCAGGTGATTGCTGTGCATATACTGACTGTGGTAGAATAAGAGGTAGAGTAAAAAGCATGATGTATTATATAAGTGGAATGACTCATATATGTTTTCATAATATTTCAGGATATTGAATATTCTCCCATTCATTGCTGAGCATTAGCTCACTGATTACAGCTGTCAATAAAAATTTAAAATGTACACACCGCTCAGTTCCACCCGGACAAAGTGTTTGACTCCGAGGTTCTCCAGGAAGACTCCAGAGGGCGCTGTGGTTTTAAAGTAAAAGGAGATGTCCATGCTGAGCTCAGCCTGCAACGTGGGGAAGTGGAGGTAGGACGACTCCTGATAGAACGAAGCCGAATTCCACAGAAACCCTATGAGATGAGGAACATAATGCTAATTAATGTTGTCCACAGATATCCCAACCACCAGATGGCGACGTACATTACAGGTTGCAAGTGAAGTTTGGGGAATCCTGGTGAAATTGCATATTTATTGATTGTCTAAGTGATAGGAAGTTACTGCCATGTAAAACAGTTAAAGTAAAGTAAACAGTTAATGGAACTTGATTCCTAAGGGTCTCTGGATTATCTAAATCTAAAGTCTATCTAAAGCCAGACATTGACCATCGTGATAGGATCACAATTAAGGTTATTTCATGATCGCACTTTTGTATTGATGATATTTGTACAACAACACTGCACAGTAGGCCAGTGCATCACTATTCCAATGCCAGCCAGAGCTTGCTTGAAGTTTTAAGAGGTCATATAACTTTTTAAGTTCTGGAATGGTCCCCGTCTGGCAGAGAACTTTTCAGGGACTCTTTTTATGCACTCATTCTGCCCCTAGTGGACAAAAAATCTGCTGTACATTCATAACACATTTGACTTCCCATATCCCTGCAGGTCACTATGTCCTAGCCGATGGGGTGAAAGAGAAAAGTCTGAAGAAAACACGAGTTGCATTTTAAGAGCAGTCTGCCAGGCAGTTATGTGAGGACAGCGTCTGGACATCAGATATTAATTAACTATAAGGGACATAAAAAGCTCCAAGAAACATTTTACAGCTGGCTAATGACAAAGATGTCATTTAAGGCATCACAGGCTTCACAAGGAGAAAATAAAAAGAAATATTAATGTGTTCGCTTACTGTCGCCATAGCACTGCAGAGGACCCACTTTGTAAACAGCTTCTGAACCCGTCCGATTCGTATCTCCAACCACAATCTCCGTTACTGGGAGGTGATCCTTATAGGACAAAAGTCCGGTGTCATTCTCCCTGAAAGCACAATTCAAAACGAAAGAAAAATAGGTATTGTGATATAAACCGAGTCCGTTCTACAGTTTCTCATTAGACTGAATGAATAACCGGCTCTAAATGTAGGTATTGTGATATAAACCGAGTCCGTTCTACAGGTTCTCATTAGACTGAATGAATAACCGACTCTAAATGTAGGTATTGTGATATAAACCGAGTCTGTTCTACAGTTTCTCATTAGACTGAATGAATAACCGGCTCTAAATGTAGGTATTGTGATATAAACCGAGTCCGTTCTACAGTTTCTCATTAGACTGAATGAATAACCGACTCTAAATGTAGGTATTGTGATATAAACCGAGTCTGTTCTACAGTTTCTCATTAGACTGAATGAATAACCGGCTCTAAATGTAGGTATTGTGATATAAACCGAGTCTGTTCTACAGTTTCTCATTAGGCTGAATGAATAACCGGCTCTAAATGTAGGTATTGTGATATAAACCGAGTCCGTTCTACAGTTTCTCATTAGGCTGAATGAATAACCGGCTCTAAATGTAGGTATTGTGATATAAACCGAGTCTGTTCTACAGTTTCTCATTAGACTGAATGAATAACCGACTCTAAATGTAGGTATTGTGATATAAACCGAGTCTGTTCTACAGTTTCTCATTAGACTGAATGAATAACGGGCTCTAAATGTAGGTATTGTGATATAAACCGAGTCCGTTCTACAGTTTCTCATTAGGCTGAATGAATAACCGACTCTAAATGTAGGTATTGTGATATAAACCGAGTCCGTTCTACAGTTTCTCATTAGACTGAATGAATATCCGGCTCTAAATGTAGGTATTGTGATATAAACCGAGTCCGTTCTACAGTTTCTCATTAGGCTGAATGAATAACCGACTCTAAATGTAGGTATTGTGATATAAACCGAGTCCGTTCTACAGTTTCTCATTAGACTGAATGAATAACCGACTCTAAATGTAGGTATTGTGATATAAACCGAGTCCATTCTACAGTTTCTCATTAGGCTGAATGAATAACCCGCTCTAAATGTAGGTATTGTGATATAAACCGAGTCCGTTCTACAGTTTCTCATTAGGCTGAATGAATAACCCGCTCTAAATGTAGGTATTGTGATATAAACCGAGTCTGTTCTACAGTTTCTCATTAGACTGAATGAATAACCGACTCTAAATGTAGGTATTGTGATATAAACCGAGTCCGTTCTACAGTTTCTCATTAGGCTGAATGAATAACCCGCTCTAAATGTAGGTATTGTGATATAAACCGAGTCCGTTCTACAGTTTCTCATTAGGCTGAATGAATAACCCGCTCTAAATGTAGGTATTGTGATATAAACCGAGTCCGTTCTACAGTTTCTCATTAGACTGAATGAATAACCGACTCTAAATGTAGGTATTGTGATATAAACCGAGTCCGTTCTACAGTTTCTCATTAGACTGAATGAATAACCGGCTCTAAATGTAGGTATTGTGATATAAACCGAGTCCGTTCTACAGTTTCTCATTAGACTGAATGAATAACCGGCTCTAAATGTAGGTATTGTGATATAAACCGAGTCCGTTCTAAAGTTTCTCATTAGGCTGAATGAATAACCGACTCTAAATGTAGGTATTGTGATATAAACCGAGTCCGTTCTACAGTTTCTCATTAGACTGAATGAATAACCGACTCTAAATGTAGGTATTGTGATATAAACCGAGTCCGTTCTACAGTTTCTCATTAGACTGAATGAATAACCGACTCTAAATGTAGGTATTGTGATATAAACCGAGTCCGTTCTACAGTTTCTCATTAGACTGAATGAATAACCGACTCTAAATGTAGGTATTGTGATATAAACCGAGTCTGTTCTACAGTTTCTCATTAGGCTGAATGAATAACCGACTCTAAATGTAGGTATTGTGATATAAACCGAGTCTGTTCTACAGTTTCTCATTAGGCTGAATGAATAACCGACTCAAAATGTAGGTATTGTGATATAAACCGAGTCCGTTCTACAGTTTCTCATTAGACTGAATGAATAACCGACTCTAAATGTAGGTATTGTGATATAAACCGAGTCCGTTCTACAGTTTCTCATTAGGCTGAATGAATAACCCGCTCTAAATGTAGGTATTGTGATATAAACCGAGTCTGTTCTACAGTTTCTCATTAGGCTGAATGAATAACCGACTCTAAATGTAGGTATTGTGATATAAACCGAGTCCGTTCTACAGTTTCTCATTAGACTGAATGAATAACCGGCTCTAAATGTAGGTATTGTGATATAAACCGAGTCCGTTCTACAGTTTCTCATTAGGCTGAATGAATAACCGACTCTAAATGTAGGTATTGTGATATAAACCGAGTCTGTTCTACAGTTTCTCATTAGACTGAATGAATAACCGACTCTAAATGTAGGGATTGTGACATAAACCGAGTCTGTTCTACAGTTTCTCATTAGGCTGAATGAATAACCGACTCCAAATGTAGGTATTGTGATATAAACCGAGTCCGTTCTACAGTTTCTCATTAGGCTGAATGAATAACCGACTCTAAATGTAGGTATTGTGATATAAACCGAGTCCGTTCTACAGTTTCTCATTAGGCTGAATGAATAACCGACTCTAAATGTAGGTATTGTGATATAAACCGAGTCTGTTCTACAGTTTCTCATTAGGCTGAATGAATAACCGACTCTAAATGTAGGTATTGTGATATAAACCGAGTCTGTTCTACAGTTTCTCGTTAGGCTGAATGAATAACCGACTCTAAATGTAGGTATTGTGATATAAACCGAGTCCGTTCTACAGTTTCTCATTAGACTGAATGAATAACCGGCTCTAAATGTAGGTATTGTGATATAAACCGAGTCCGTTCTACAGTTTCTCATTAGACTGAATGAATAACCGACTCTAAATGTAGGTATTGTGATATAAACCGAGTCCGTTCTACAGTTTCTCATTAGACTGAATGAATAACCGGCTCTAAATGTAGGTATTGTGATATAAACCGAGTCTGTTCTACAGTTTCTCATTAGACTGAATGAATAACCGACTCTAAATGTAGGTATTGTGATATAAACCGAGTCCGTTCTACAGTTTCTCATTAGACTGAATGAATAACCGGCTCTAAATGTAGGTATTGTGATATAAACCGAGTCTGTTCTACAGTTTCTCATTAGGCTGAATGAATAACCGACTCTAAATGTAGGTATTGTGATATAAACCGAGTCCGTTCTACAGTTTCTCATTAGGCTGAATGAATAACCGACTCTAAATGTAGGTATTGTGATATAAACCGAGTCCGTTCTACAGTTTCTCATTAGACTGAATGAATAACCGACTCTAAATGTAGGTATTGTGATATAAACCGAGTCTGTTCTACAGTTTCTCATTAGGCTGAATGAATAACCGGCTCTAAATGTAGGTATTGTGATATAAACCGAGTCCGTTCTACAGTTTCTCATTAGACTGAATGAATAACCGACTCTAAATGTAGGTATTGTGATATAAACCGAGTCCGTTCTACAGTTTCTCATTAGGCTGAATGAATAACCGACTCTAAATGTAGGTATTGTGATATAAACCGAGTCCGTTCTACAGTTTCTCATTAGGCTGAATGAGTAAATGAGCTTTTACCATGAGTTCCTGTCTGCATCACAGTTGCAGAAGTAGTTCATGTCTATGCAGTTTTCTGCCAGGCTGCAGGAGCACTGCTGAACTCCAGGCAGGAAACCACCCCAGTATGTTCTCCTCTCACCTCCTCTATCCAACCACCAGGACAAGGGGGTTCCATCTGGAACAAAACAGAGACATAAACAGAAAACATTAATGTGTCACTGTCCAATCTTTTAGAAGCGCCATCTTGCTAGGATACAGCTAGAGACTGATTCTCATCTGCTGATGCATAGCTTGTGTTAGTCGTACTCCAGTCCTTCATCATTGGTCAGCTTCTGATCACAGAGCTGGTCCTGTATCGATATTTTATAGGTTGGTTTTGAGAATCCATTTAGTGGAAGCACAAGGTGTTTCTAATAATGTGGCCAGTGAGTGGAAGCACAACGTGGGTGTTTCTAATAAAGAGGCCAATGAGTGGAAGCACAAGGTGGGCGTTTATAGTAAAGTGGCCAGTGAGTGGAAGCACAAGGTGGGTGTTTCTAATAAAGTGACCAGTGAGTGGAAGCACAAGGTGGGTGTTTCTAATAAAGTGGTCAGTGAGTGGAAGCACAAGGTGGGTGTTTCTAATAAAGTGGCCACTCACTGCCCACTGTATCAGCTCCACTGTGCGAGTGGATCAGAAACAGCAGTGCTGCTGGAGTTTTTAAACACTGTGTCCACTCACTGTCCACTCTATTAGAAACTCCTACCTTGACAATCCTCCTTGTAGATGTGAAGTCAGAGACCCTCCACTCAGGGACAGAGTCTTTCTTTCCTTTATATATCTTCTTTTTCTCTTGATCTTTTTCTTTCTCTGGGTCTTTCATTTCTTTCTTCCTTTTATTCATTCTTATTTCTTTCTTTCTTTCTTTCTTTCTTTCTTTCTTTCTTTCTTTCTTTCTTTTTCTTTCTTTCTTTTTCTTTCTTTCTTTTTCTTTCTTTCTTTCTTTCTTTCTTTCTTTTTCTTTCTTTCTTTCTTTTCCTCTTTCTTTCTCTCAGCAGAGTAGCCACATGTCCTATCGTGTTTCTGCTCTGTTCACCTGATCTCGATGTAAATGTGCTCAAGTTTAAGCTGAAAGTCACATTGAGCTCATATTTCCTATTTAACTTCAACTCCGGCATAAACAGTTCAATAGTAATATTAGCCAACGTCCAAATATTTATGGATCTGACTGTATTTGTATGTTCAAAACTGGCCTCTCAGGGTATCGTCACTAATAATAACCTCAGCTGGACAGAGACAGAATAATAGGTTCATGTATGAAAAGAGCCAAACACTCTTCATTAATCAATCTGATTACAACATCTCACTTGACTGTCTGATTACAACATCTCACCTGATTGGCTGATTACAACATCTCACTTGACTGTCTGATTACAACATCTCACCTGACTGTCTGATTACAACATCTCACCTGACTATCTGATTACAACATCTCACCTGACTGTCTGATTACAACATCTCACCTGACTATCTGATTACAACATCTCACCTGACTGTCTGATTACAACATCTCACCTGACTGTCTGATTACAACATCTCACCTGACTGTCTGATTACAACATCTCACCTGACTATCTGATTACAACATCTCACCTGACTGTCTGATTACAACATCTCACCTGACTGTCTGATTACAACATCTCACCTGACTGTCTGATTACAACATCTCACTTGACTGTCTGATTACAACATCTCACCTGACTGTCTGATTACAACATCTCACCTGATTGGCTGATTACATCTCACCTGATTGGCTGATTACAACATCTCACCTGACTGTCTGATTACAACATCTCACCTGACTGTCTGATTACAACATCTCACCTGATTGGCTGATTACAACATCTCACCTGATTGGCTGATTACAACATCTCACCTGACTGTCTGATTATAACATCTCACCTGACTGTCTGATTACAACATCTCACCTGACTGTCTGATTACAACATCTCACCTGACTGTCTGATTACAACATCTCACCTGACTATCTGATTACAACATCTCACCTGACTGTCTGATTACAACATCTCACCTAACTGTCTGATTACAACATCTCACCTGACTGTCTGATTACAACATCTCACCTGATTGGCTGATTACAACATCTCACCTGATTGGCTGATTACAACATCTCACCTGACTGTCTGATTACAACATCTCACCTGACTGTCTGATTACAACATCTCACCTGATTGGCTGATTACAACATCTCACCTGATTGGCTGATTACAACATCTCACCTGACTGTCTGATTACAACATCTCACCTGATTGGCTGATTACAACATCTCACCTGATTGGCTGATTACAACATCTCACCTGACTGTCTGATTACAACATCTCACCTGACTGTCTGATTAAGGCATCGCACCTGATCATTTAGCAATCTCAACTGATTGGCTGATTAAGATGTCTCAATTGATTGGCTGAATAAGATGTCTCAATTTATTGGCTGAATAAGGCGTCTCTCCTGATTGGCTGAATATGGCGTCTGTCCTGATTGGCTGATTAAGGCATCTCTCCTGATTGGCTGATTATTGTGTCTCAATTGATTGACTGATTAAGGCGTCTCTCCTGATTGGCTGAATAAGGAGCCTGTCCTGATTGG
>NC_051235.1:2565000-2602500 GCF_015220715.1 Pygocentrus nattereri | reverse complement strand
AAGTGGACAACTACATAGTGAAAATATAAGGTGTTTCTAATAAAGTGGCCAGTTAGTAGAAGCAGAAAGTGGTGTTTCTAATAAAGTGGCCAGTGAGTGGAAGCAGAAGGTGAGTGTTTCTAATAAAGTGGCCAGTGTGTAACAGTGCTCTGTGCGGATGGTCTCTGGAGACTCTGCCCTGCAGATATTTGTGTTTTTCCTGCACTAACAAACCTGACTCAGGTCATCTGCTTTGAAAGCCCTTGTGTGCTGAGTTGTGTGTAGGAAGAGAACAAACAAGTGATTCGAGCCACTATTTCAAAGCTTTGATCTTCTCTGGTCCCGTGGGGTTAGACGTGATCTCATCAGGAGAATATACAGCGGTGGACAGCTTACTCTAAAACTCGGCCCCAGATTCCTTTAGTTCATGCTCACGTAATGTCCAGAGTACAATCAGTAACACAAGACAACCAAGCCATCAAGCTGCAGGTATATCTTCTCAGATGTTCAGTCATGCTAACTTATCACATCCATGCCCCAATGTTGCTTGATGTTCATTGGTCAATGCTGATGAGCGCCCCATCGATCCCCTACTTTCAGCTTGGCCTTTACGAGGTATTGAATTCGTTGTGAAATCGGCTTCTTCTCCCTAACAAGTCGTCATTCCCACCATCATTTGGCCCAGAGATTCTCCTGGATGCCAGGACGTTAAACACTTGCAGGTCTTCCGTGGTGTTTATGCCTTGAAACACCTCTTAATGTGTTACATTGTTTCTGATTTCAAGACAATGAAATAAAATGTTGTGGAAAGTGTGTCAATCCAATACCATAAAACTAGAGAAATTCTACTGAAAACATAAGCGGAAATATTCATTTGTGACTTTGATGAAAAGTTGCTGTCGTGTTCATTAATTACATCATCATGCACCCGGTGAGCACCCGGGGGTTAGGTGTCTTTCTCAAGGACATCTCAGTCATGTGTTGTCGGCTCTGGGGATCAAACTGGCGACCTTCCGGTCACGAGGCTGGGTCCCTAACCTCCAGCCCATGACTGCCCCTGGACATGACAACACAGTCACCTTAGAGAACATAACAAGTGAGGGGTCGCTGGAAAGTGCAAGTCAGGCACAGCTGCCCCACTGGCTTGTAGAATTTACTTTGCTGTCTCAGCTGATCTACAGAGCTTAAAAGACCAGACATGAAATAAAAAGTCATTTGGTGTTTGGAGAGGAGCATAACGCCCTGTAATCCTCTAAGGTTTGACGTCGGTTACTCTTATTTTCTTAGAGTTATGGCGCTCTAAACTTCTCTGGCTCTCCGGACCTCCACCACAGGTGAACATTTCGGCAAGCATGTCCAGGGTGCACCTAAGTCAGGTATAAATATGCTAGATTCCCGAGTTCGTGTCTCTGGTTCCTGAAAGGCTAGCAAAGCGATTCACGCTCTGCTGACCTGTGGAGATCAGTTTTGTTGTAACCTTTCTCTGCCCGTCTACAGTGTTTTCAACTTCAGACATTGACCATCACTGTCTCTGCAGTAAAACGTCCTATGTGGTTAGATAGGAAGCATAGCGCCCTGTAATCCTGTAAAGTTTGAAGTCGGTTCCTGGTACTTTTGCAAAGTTATGGTGCTCTAATTTTCTCAGGCTCCCTGGACCTCCACCATGGGCAACCATCTCGGCGAGGCTGCCTTGAGTGCGCCTAAGTCAGATACAAATTAGCGAGACTTCGGGGTCTATTTCTCTAGCTCCCCGAAGGCTTGCAGTGTGATCCAGGGCTTGATGGCAAGGGCATGGCACGCTCTGCTGACCTATAGAGCTTGGCTTCATCTCCGATTTGAAAAATCGGCTTCTCTTTTCGTGTGGTTCTTTTCATGACATCACCAGCGATCAGTCGATGCCGACTCAACTTTCATCACATAACTGTCGACTTGGAAACATCTGAAGTCATTCAAGTCCCACAGTGTCATTCTCATTTTCCAATTATACCCCACCTGTGGAGTCGCAGTCAGGTGTGATAGACCAGGTAAAACACCAAACTAGTTGCTTGTATTTGCAAACTCTACTTCAGCGCACTGTAAAGGGCTCTTTGACTAATTTGCCTCATTTTATTGAAATGAAGACTTTGCTGTAGTACGTTGCGGCATGCACCCGTCCCCGGGGCCCCAATGACGGCTGCAAGAGCTGGCAGGAAGGTGGGGTCTGAACTCCAAGTGGGAGAACCCTGGCAAGGATGGCGAGAGGAGGGGAGAGGGGAAGCATGAGTGAGTGGGGGGTGGTGTGCGAGTCCCGAGCCCCACCTCCTGGGCGCTGCCTCCGGTCCTGCAGCAAGGCCACTTTAATTTGCCTTACGTTTGACCAGGATGGCCGTGCTGTCGAGCAGGGTCAGTGACGGGGAGACGGAGCAACAACCTCTCAACAAGCAGCAGCAGCAAGAACAGAGTGCAGAGCGGGAAAATGACTGAAAAGTCCAGTTTGGAAGCCCTGAAAAGCGGCCAGCTTTGGTTTTGGGGTTTTGTTTTGGTTGTCTGGAGGAAAAATAAAGAAAAATGGATGCTGCAACCCTGAGTCCTGCCTCCAGCGTCCTTCCTGAGCCCAGGGTTGCACAGGGCGCACTACATAGATTTTAGTTTCTGATAGTTTACTTGTACAGTCTGCAAAAACAAGCCATTTTCACACTGCATGTACAAATGACCACCTCCTCAGCCTGCCGCAGTCTAGCCCTGCCCACTCACACTGCAGATACACCGAGTGTTTCGCCCTGGACATCTTGAAAGATCTATACACACAGATATATCAAGGGCTTAATTTGTAAATGATGAGGCCTCTCAACACTAAGGTGTTATAACTCTGTCAGGTCGACGGGATGGAGGAGGTCCCGGAACAAAAACCATAACCGAAGTCTGTTAAGACGAGGCATCTGACACCCAGCACCGTGCGAGGTTCTACCATAAAGTGGGTAATGAGGTTCTCAAGCATCAAACTTTCCCATAATGTAAATGAAACAGCTTCCAACATGTGCGTAGCTAATAAACCAATGCGGCAGGCTGGTGGTTTGGCTCAGAGCTAATAAAGTCTTTAGGGAGGTGGCCAGTCAGCGCAGTGGTGGCGCATTCGCGAGTGATAAACAGCGTCAGTGTTGTTTCTGGCGCTGTTTCCGCAGCTGTGCACCCCAAACCGGAGTTGAAAGAGAAATTGTATCCATGGCACAGTGCAGCTTTAACTGAGCCTCGTCACCTTCTGTTATGCAAGATACAATTGTGTGCAAAAGTTTTGGCACCCCTGGTCAAATAACACGCCTTTCTAAGTGAAAAAATATGCTGCTGCAACCTCTACAAAGAAAACGCTTAAACATTACATGTTTTCTGCAGCCCCCGGTGCACAATTATTGGGAAAAAAATGAAACCTAAAATATGAATGGTGTCATCAGTTTTGGGTGGGTTTATACTTTAATGCTTTGTTTTTACCAATATGGTAAATTCAGCAAATAAACAATTAAACCCTTAAAATTCCAGGCGTATTACTCAGCATCTACAGTGACCTTAATGCAAGGTGACTGAGCTAATAAAGCGGCCAGTTAGTGGAAGTGCAAGGTGGGTGTTTCTAATAAAGTGGCCAGTTAGTGGAAGTGCAAGGTGGGTGTTTCTAATAAAGCGGCCAGTTAGTGGAAGTGCAAGGTGGGTGTTTCTAATAAAGCGGCCAGTTAGTGGAAGCAGAAGGTAGGTGTTTCTAATAAAGTGGCCAGTTAGTGGAAGCAGAAGGTAGGTGTTTCTAATAAAGTGGCCAGTTAGTGGAAGCAGAAGGTAGGTGTTTCTAATAAAGTGGCCAGTTAGTGGAAGCAGAAGGTGGGTGTTTCTAATAAAGTGGCCAGTTAGTGGAAGCAGAAGGTAGGTGTTTCTAATAAAGTGGCCAGTGAGTGGAAGCAGAAGGTAGGTGTTTTTAATAAAGTGTCCAGAAAGCACAAGATTTGTGTTTCTAATAAAGTGGCCAGGGACTGGAAACATGAGGTAGGCGTTTCTAATAAAGTGGCCAGTCAGTTGAAGTACAAGGTGGGTGTTTCTAATAAACTGGCCAGTTAGTGAAAGTATATTGTGGGCGTTTCCAGTAAAGTAGTCACATGCTGAAAGTACAAGGCAGGTGATTGTAATAAAACATTAATGAACAGGTGATTGGGCAGGGGCACCCATGGGTTTTCCTTCTGCATCTCTAAGATTGTTGCATAAATTTATGCAAAGTACGAACATGTGATTCACTAAAATGTGCACCGGATGCAGATTATGAAGACCGGTCTGTCTTAAAAGGACAGGAAAAAATAATCAGCCAGTTTAATTCTACACTGACGAGGAAGGTTGGAAAATGAATTATGACTCTTTTAATGTCGCATAAAACCACCATTAGTGAACCGCCGTGAAAGGCTTAAATGTCCCACTATGACTTGGATCAGATGAGCTAGAGCAGAGTAGACAGGGCTCCCCAGGACTGGGGCAGAGAAACTCTGCATTACAGATTCTGTGAGTGTGAGGAGAAAAACTCGTGTTGTTGTCTCAGTGTTTGTTATTTGTACTCACAGTTATGGCAGGTAGCTCCAGTGTAGCCCGTCCCCGAGCAGTCACAGTGGAAGTTGCTCCAGGACTGTGAGCACTCGCCATCGTGCTCACAGTAATTGGGCAAACACCTGCGGATAACATATTCAGACAAACGAGCAGTCAGGTAGGCGACGGAAACATCGGCCTAATGGTGGTTATACACTAAACATAGCAGCTCAAACAGCAAAATCTGATGCAGTTTATACCAGATATTAACACAGAAAACAGTCAAATGATCGCAAGAAACTGAAATTTCACACACTAAATGTCAAATGGTGTTAAAGCATCTTCTACCAACTGGCCACTTTATTAGAAACACCCACCTTGTACTTCCACTCACTGGCCACTTTATTAGAAACACCCACCTTTTACTTCCACTCACTGGCCACTTTATTAGAAACACCCACCTTTTACTTCCACTCACTGGCCACTTTATTAGAAACACCCACCTTGTGCTTCCACTAACTGGCCACTTTATTAGGAACACCCACCTTGTACTTCCACTCACTGGCCACTTTATTAGGAACACCTACCTTGTACTTCCACTAACTGGCCACTTTATTAGGAACACCTACCTTGTACTTCCACTTACTGGCCACTTTATTAGAAACACCCACTTTGTACTTCCACTCACTGGCCACTTTATTAGAAACACCCACCTTGTCCTGCTACTCACTGGTCTGCCTTCTGGTGGAGCTACAAGTGAGGGGTTTCTGGTCTGCACCTCCAGCTCCATAATGTTGCTAACATAGCAGAACGTATCTAAGTGAAGCCTACGTGCTTATGAAGCATGACGAGTCAAAACCCACAACATAACTCACCGAGCAAAGAGTCAAACATGATTACTGAATCACATCGATCTTGCAAATCGAATTACAGTCACGGCAGCATGTTATGGCTGATTTAATACAAGGTTCCTGCTGGTGATTAAACCCTGATTACTGGAAGGAGAGCAGGTAGCTAGGCAAAGGCTGGAAGGATGGAAAAGAAAAGGCATATTTCAGAAGAAGCAGCAGTTTATAGGAATACTGCAGTGGTTTTTAGCCTCATCTCCATCAGCTGCATCTGTAGTGCATGATTGATTAACATGGGCAGTTATTTTAATGCATTTCCCTTCAGTTAGAAAAAGACATAAAAAAACACACATATAATAGCAGCTGGTGGGCTGATGCTGAATGTTTTTGCTCTAAAGTGTCTGCACATTAAGCTGTAAGCCTGTAGATCTTCTTGCACTTATGGGATTATTCTTCCAGAAGAATTGGTGGTAATTGTACTGTTAGAGTGGAATTTGGTCCGAGAACAAAAACATAAATAAAGTATGTTAAAATGGTGCATCTCAGTCACAGCGTGAGCTTCTGCCATAACATGGACATCACCTCTAACAAGCATGTTAATGAGGTTCTCAAGCAACATTGTCGTCATGTAAATCAATCAGCTTCCAACAGCTGAGCAGTTTAACCCCAGGTTTGTTTCACATTCCTCAGCTACTACAGAAACTTCAATGCAATCTAGTAGAGCTATTCTTAGGTTATAGATAGAAGTGTGTAATAAAGCAATAAGCCACGAGAGGCCGTGCGTTACTGTGACTGTATCACAGGGTAGAGTGTTGTTAGGCACGATGCGAAGTGGAGTAACATCACTGTAATGCGCAGCCTCAAGTGGCTTATTGCTTTTATAAAAACTGCGGCCAACCTAAACTATGATAAACACACAACTTTTCAGAACACAATTAAATTATTATTAATAATAATCGATACAGACAGGTATTCCACAAAGGAATGTAGTTCCTTCACAGTATGGTATCATTGCCATGGACCACTGAATGAGCAGGGGTCAATGCTGTGTACTATATTTTTGTCGTTTAACGATGAACACATGAAAACACAGCACTGGTAAATGCAGAAACTTTCACTTTATAAGTGCTTTTTGGTCACCAGAGTACCACCCCGAGTCTCATTTAGCACCAAACCAGCGGCACCCTCTTCTCACGCTGGGGATGGTGGGTGTTTCTAATAAAGTGGCCAGTGAGTGGAAGTACAAGGTTGGTGTTTCTAATAAAGTGGCCAGTTAGCAGAAGTTCAAGGTTGGTGTTTCTAATAAAGTGGCCAGTGAGTGGAAGTACAAGGTGGGTGTTTCTAATAAAGTGGCCAGTTAGCAGAAATTCAAGGTGGGTGTTTCTAATAAAGTGGCCAGTTAGCAGAAATCCAAGGTGGGTGTTTCTAATAAAGTGGCCAGTGAGTGGAAATTCAAGGTGGGTGTTTCTAATAAAGTGGCCAGTTAGCAGAAATTCAAGGTGGGTGTTTCTAATAAAGTGGCCAGTTAGCAGAAATCCAAGGTGGATGTTTCTAATAAAGTGGCCAGTGAGTGGAAATTCAAGGTGGGTGTTTCTAATAAAGTGGCCAGTTAGCAGAAATTCAAGGTGGGTGTTTCTAATAAAGTGGCCAGTTAGCAGAAATTCAAGGTGGGTGTTTCTAATAAAGTGGCCAGTGAGTGGAAGTTCAAGGTGGGTGTTTCTAATAAAGTGGATGGTTAGTGGAAGTTAGCATCTGACCATTGGCTTGTATTACAAATGAATCTCTCTCTCTCTCTCTCTCTCTCTCAGTAGTGATGTGTGTGTATAATCTGATACAGAAGGAAAGAGAAGCTCTGGCCGTTCCAGCTGACTGCCTGCTGTCTATACAGTGTTCATCATATTAACTGTCTGTCAATAAATCTTCTCTCAGTGACCCCCACCCCCCTTCTCCTCAGCCCCCCACCCCCTCGCTCTGAGTCAGAATAAACTGAGGGTCATGATACTGGACTTCAGAGCTTCACTGCATTGGTACTATACAGTATAGCTCAGGGTCAGAACCACGGACAGCACCCGTCACCGCAACCCAACACAGCAGAGCAGGACTGTACCTAATTATGAACTTTATTTACTAATAAGCGTTTTTTATATTGCACCCACGTTGAAAAAAATTGGGACAGGGCAATGTAAGACAGAAGACTGTGGAATGAGCACGTGGGGCAGTCATGGGTTGGAGGTTAGGGAACCGGCCCTGTGACTGGAAGGTCGCCGGTTCGATCCCCAGAGTCGACAGTATGTGACTGAGGTGTCCTTGAGCAAGACACCTAACCCTAATCCCTGGGTGCTGCGGATAGGGCTGAACACCACTCCGGGCAAGTGTGCTCACTAGCCTGTATGTGGTGTTTCACTGCGTGGATGGTTTACATGCGGAGGTGAAAATTCCCCGTTGTGGGATTAATAAGGGTTGCTTAATCTTTAGAAACACTTGCTTTACACAGGTAAAAGTGTGAACAGGTAACAGGTGATGCTGTCGTAACTGAGTAAACAAGCAGCATATACAAAAAGCTCAATCGTCACTTTGTAAGAAGCTGAGTGAGCAAATGAGACCAATTGTTTAAGAAGGACATCTTGCATATCTACAAATTCAAAGCAGAAGCCAAATATCAACAACACAGAGAAACACTGCCGACTTCTCTGGGCTAAAGCTCATCTGAGATGGACTGACACGCAGTGGAAACGTATGCTGTGGTGTGACGGGTCCACCTTTCAGTGTGTTTTTGGAAGTAATGGATGTCATGTTCTTGGACTAAAGAGCAAAAGGATCATCCAGACTTTTACCAGTTTAAAGTTCAGAATCCAAAATCTGTCAGGTGGGTGACAGATAATGGGGGGGGGTTAGTGGGTAACCTGCACATCTGTGAAGACACCATTGGTGCTAAGTAGTAAATACACAGAAAAGGGAGCGAGAGAGATAAAAAGAGAGAGAGTGAGAGAGAGAGAGAGGAAACAGGAAAGGCTTCTGGGGGATGTGTGTGTATATGAGGTTTTTAGAAGGAGTGGGGGGGCTTCTGGGGGATGTGTGTGAGAGGTTTTCAGGAGCTGAGACCTCTGGCTGTTGGCCAAGTTGGCATCGATCAGGCCGATGAAGCCACAGCCCGCCAGGTGGGCAGGAGGGGGACGCTAGGCTAGGCAATGCTACGCTATGCTAGCTCTTCATCAATAATTTACACATCAGAGGAAGTCCACCTCTAATCAATGAGCTTTGATGTCAGTGGGTAACATTTCCATGAAGACAATGATCTAAGCAGGGGCAGAGTGTCTAAGGTTCCACATATGATCCAAACATCAATTTATAATATCAGTTATAAATACACACAAAGTTTCGTGACAAACAGGACGTTCAGGATGGAAACTCTTCATCATCCGTGCAAGCAACCGTACCAAAATACAGCACTGGGCGACATTCTGAGGCCACTCTGTTCCAGCATCCATTCTTCTCAGGATCCTCACTTTCAGCTCCTCAAAGAAACTGCAGACACGCCTCCAAAGTTCAGTCTGAGAAGCTGGTTGATTTTCTGAAGTGATCAAACCCCTTCAGTGGTGCTGAGGTCTGGACTCTGGGGCTCCTTTTCTCAGTGAGGTTCTTCTTGATCAGCTACACGTCCTTTCAGACCCACAGCGCTGAGTGATCTTCTCACAATGGAAGGATGGACAGAAACACCTGTGGATTGCTCCCTTAGCTATTAAACCTTTTAACGAAATTCAATTGACTATTGGGTTCAGTTTCACTATTCACGCCGAGACATGATCACTGCCAGACCTGTCAACAAAAACATCACTTAAATAGAACCTGTCTGGCAATGTGAAGCAGCTAGAAGGTCTCAAAAGCAGCACATGATGCCACGTTCTCATGAGATCCAAATAGAGATATGAAGTAATTGAAATCTTCAAGTCTGGAAATCCATTGATAAGTCTAGATCTAGATGACTGCCAGGATATTTGGGATTATATTGTATGGACTGAAGAGTCAAAGGTGGAACTCTTTGGAAGACATGGGTCCAGTTACAGCAGTCATGGGCTGGAGGTCAGGGAACCAGCCCTGTGACCGGAAGGTCGCCGGTTCGATCCCCAGTGCAGACAGTCCATGACTAAGGTGTCCTTGAGCAAGACACCTAACCCCCAACTGCTCCCCAGGTGACGTGGATAGGGCTGCCCACCGCTCTGGGCAAGTGTACTCACTGCCGAACTGTAGTGTGTGTGTGTGTGTGTGTGTGTGTGTGTGTGTGTGTGTGTGTGTGTGTGTGTGTGGTGTTTCACTTCATGGATGGGTTAAATGTGGAGATGGAATTTCCCTGTTTGTGGGATTATAAAAACATCACTTAAACTCAAGCTGACACCGCATTTCATCATAAGAACGTCATACCAACAGTGAAACATGGTGGTGGTAGTGTAATGATCTGGAACTACTCTGCTTCTGCAGGACCTGGATGATTTGTCATAATTGATGGAACCATGAATTCTGCTCTCTATCAGAAAATCCTGAAGGAAAAGCTTCATCTGAATCTCAGTTGGATTCTGCAGCAGGACAATGATCCGAAGCACTCAAGCCAGTCCACCTCTGAATGGCTCAAAAGAAACGAAACAAAGGTTTGGAGTGGCCGAGTCAAAGTCCTGACTTGAATCCCATTGAGATGTTGAGGCAAGACCTTAAATAGGCAGTTCTTGGGCGAAAACCCTCCAAAGTAGCCAAATTAAAATAATTCTGCAACAACAAATTCACCAGCCTCAGCCAACAAGCTGCTTCAGAAACTCCTGACCTGGCGCACTGAGGATGACTATGGTGGAGAGCGGTGGTGCTGAACAGGATTAGTGAATCAGATGGGATTAGAGGAAGGGAAATGAGGAGGAATCTTCAATGCTGAAACAATCAATCAATCAATTACAGACTTACTCTAATTATGGATCTAAAACCCCAGGACAGAAACTGGCCCAGGCTGCTAGAATGGATGACTCCGCTGCTGTGTGCTTGAGGTGCAGCTGACAGTCCTACAGGGATGCACTGGGATCAAAGACGGCCTCTACCCAGACCGTACCAAGTGGCTCAGATGTACGGTTCCTGGAACAGTTCTATGTAGGGCAGGGCTTACAGCTGAGTGTTTGGCTCTTTTTTAGTTTAGTTTGGGGCTTATAGTCTGCTATTTGGATTTTTGCAATGGGGAGGGGCTTATAGTTGTTTGGATTTGGACTTGGAGAAGGGCTAATATTTGAATGGATTTGGGTGGTGGGAGGGGCTTATATTCATCAGTTTGGACTTTTGGCATGGAGAGGGGCTTATAGATTGAATTTTGGTGGTGGTGGGGGGCTCACATTGGTTGCTTGGATTTTTGTGGTGGGGAGGGGCTTATAGTTATATTAAACTGTTAGGGAGGGGCTTATAGTTGTTTGGAATTCGACTTGAGGAGGGGCTTATAGTTGTTTGGATATGGGTGGTGGGGAGGGGCTTTTATTCATTTGTTTGGAATTTTTGGCATGGAGAAGGGCTTATAGCCGGTTGTATTTTGTCAGTGGGGGAGGGGCTTAGAGCTGGATCATGGTGCATTGAGAATTCAGTGTGTGCATCTCTCTCTCTCTCTCTCTCTCTCTCTCTCTCTCTGGCTGGCAGATAGAGTGATCCATCGGGAATTCTCTAGTCCATCCCTGCAGTCAGTGGAAGTGGAATTTTAAATATTGTTCTCCAAGGTCACAGCTGACCCAGAGCTCCATGGACTCCATCCTAAAACAACAGCACCCCCACACTCCCCAGACACTGCCCCCCCACACACATTCTCCAAATATTCTCTGCGTTCTAACAGTGCCAGCAGGCTGATCCAGGGGCTAATTCACAGTCCAGCCAGCCCTGCCAATGGCTATTTACCCCTCTGCCAAAAAAGAGTATTAGCTGGAGTGAGGAACTGGCTGACTGTGTGCCAAAGAGAGGAGATTGACAGTAGAAAATCAACCTTTATTTCTGCCTCTCTCTGCCTCTGTAAGCAGTAAGTGGCAGCTGCAGGGGGGCTGTGGGTGGGTGAAAACTTTGGTTTCAGATGTTGTAAGACTTTCTGCTAGTTTATATACAGTAGCTGGTATATTGCAATGTAGATTGCCGAGGGGGCAGACGCACCCCCAGACTGGCAAAAATCAGAAAATAAAACATGATAAGAGGAAAGTTTGTGAACAAAATTTAAGCTGGCTTGACAAAACAGTTGCTATGGCATTGCAGGTGGTTGCTAAGGTGTTGCTAGGGCACTGCTATGTCATTACAGGTGTTGCTAGGGAATTGCTATGGCATTGCAGTTGGCTGCTAAGGTGTTGCTATGGCATCGCAGGTGGTTGCTATGACATTGCAGGTGGTTGCTAAGGTGTTGCTAGGGCATTGCTATAGCATCGCTGGTGACTGCTAAGGTGTTGCTAGGGCATTGCTATGGCATTGCAGATGGTTGCTAAGGGGTTGCTAAGGCATTGCTATGGTGTAGTGTAGGGCATTTAGCCAGGTGGGGATTGAACCCCAGTCTGCAGTGTAGAAAGCAGAGGTGTTACCCACTACACTAAACAACAGCCTTCAATTTTGTCAGCCTTGTAAAATTCTGGAATGTCTTCAGGAACATGGGAATTCCAGGGCACCTCATTGTTGAGGAACCTATACACTGATCACCAAGCAATGGTAAGGAAAGAAAATGGATAAAAATAAATAAATAAACAAACAGATCAATAAATAAATACTGACCCTAAGGAATCAGACAAGGCTGCCCACTATCTCCATTCCTGTTCAACCATCACGGCACTTTATGACACATCCTGTTTGATGTAAACTTTTCAAACAATTCAATCACAAAAAAATTGCAGAACCGTTTAAAATTTCCACAGGTATAAACATGCATTTAAATTTTTGTCAAGTTATCTGCCTCGATTTTAGTCCCCAATTTTGAAATATGACATTCTGAAAGGTGAATTTTAAGAAAAGAGATTAATCATTTGGGAAACTTCTACATCTCCGTTCATCACTCAGGACATATCTACCATTTATAACAGGCACCCTTTAAATAGAGGGTTCTTTTAAAGGTTCTGAAGAACACAGAGGTTCTACACACTACCAGTTCTAGATAGGTCATGTAAAACCTTTTTTTAAAAAAGAGCGCCCAAAAGGGTTCTTCTATTATTACAAGCTTGACATCATAACTATAGCAGAACCCTTTTGGGCGCTGCACAGAACCATACACAGCACCTTCTGAATCGGTCCAAAGAGCCATTTCACCATGCATAGAACTGTTTAAGCATGAAATGGTTCTGCGTAGAACCCGTGGTTTTAAATGGAATCATTGGCTTCACTGAAGAACCATCCATTTGAAGTGATTTCCACAGCAGCATCACATACTGATCAATGAAATCAAGATTTACAACAGAATTTGGTTTAGTGTTCAGGAATATTGATCCCAGACTTTTGAACGGTAGCGTTAGCATGGAGAAGTAGGGCAGAGGAACCCGTCTGCTGATTCTGCTATCCGATAGAATCTGCTGCCGTCTATTCTTTGTAAAGAGAGGACACACATACCCCACGCGCTCATTAAGAACCACTTGCCCAGGTGCTATTTCTCTGAACAACGGCTCTAATCTCCACTCTCCCGCTCGCTAATTACCGCTAATTCTACTCTCCTCTTTTAAACACCCTACAGAAAGCGCTAAAGGTTATATCCATTGTTCAGAAGCTCCTCTATTACAGAAAACGCTTGAGTGGAATACGTTTTGGCCATTTAGAGACTTGTTTATTATGCGCAAATTGTAAAAAACGACAGCTACGCGTCCTTATTGGAGAGACGCGGCTGATTAGCACAGCAGAAATGAGCATGTTTCAGAGATTCGCAAGGGAAAGAAGTTGTGCAGAAATCGTCTTGCAATTCAAAACGCTCCTTTCCCTGGACGCCTTCTTGTTTTGACACTTTGTCTTGCCCTCGTCTCTCATTTAGTCCTAATAAGCAAACTGAAGTCACCCATCTGACACAGCGGAGCTACTTAGCATATCAAAGAATTCACCCAATTAGCATATCAAGGTGACGGTACCTGTCCCGGATGCCACAGATGTCAATTTGGAGCTCGCTGTAGTTACCAAGAATGCCTTGCTGCACACGGTACAAGTCGACTGGATGGTTGTTGATGATGATGGTACGCATGCAGCCTTGAAAGGCCAGCGTGGGGTTCCGGCAGCCCTGATTGGCCATTGCTGCTGGACATCCTGGTAAAAAAAAGACAATGACAATAAAAGAATTCAATTCATGATCGATTTCAGAACCTCTCTTTATGCTTCAGATGGAAACAGGCTTTTTGTGATACTGTGCCTATAAAATGAAATATGCAAATGATCTCTGTTTTCATTATTGGGTTATTTAAAATGCTAGGCTGAAACTCCTCGTGTAACAGTGTAAAAGGGTGGGGCTAAACTGCTGTATAAGGAATGGGTGGGTTGAATTGCTGTAGGCTGAATGGGTGGAGTTAAACTTCTGTGGCTAAAAGGGTGGGGCTAAACTGCTGTAGACTGACTGGGTGAAGCTGGGTGAACTGCTGTAGGGTGAATGGGAGGGGCTAAACTGTTGCAGGCTGAGTGGGAGGGGCTAAACTGTTGCAGGCTGAGTGGGAGGGGCTAAACTAGGTTGAACATGTCTTTGGAACTTAGTTTGAATTTGCTGTTAACTTCTACAGCGTCTACATACTATATCAAAACTAAGAAAAATGCGTTCCTTCTTGATTAAAAGCTCTGGGCCTTTTAATGCTTAGGGAGAAAATGAAGAAATTGCCCAGGACGTTCTTTGTTAATCTAGCAAAAGCACTGATAGCAATACCCCCAAAACCCAAAAGAGCAAATGTCAGGGCAAAAACGACACAGCGGCAAAGCTTAAGGGATAAAAAAAAAATGACAAGACAGCAAAGCTTTGGGTCAGGAATGATAGGGCAGCAAAGCTTCGGGTCAGAAATGATAGGGCAGCAAAGCTTGGCGGCTATATTTATCTGCAAAATGACTGCCCCATCAGTCACCGTAAGTGAAGGTTGCAAACTGCAGACTCGTGACACTGTAGAACGCCATCTGCTCTTCCACTGATTAAGCATCAGACACAGAAAACACAGCACATGCACTCACTCCTGTCTGCAAAAGCTGTCTGGACTAATGAAGAAGTTCTGACATTGAATGCCCCCATGAAAACTTACAAGTCTAGTATGGAAACCTTAGGAAGGCCTTCTGTAGTGCAGTCCTGAATCACAAATTCACTTCATTATACTTTCCTTACCTCAACCTGGCGCCTACACTCTCCGAAACGAGGTACTAATCTCACAGGGGGAGTCCCTCTTTTGTCCCTAGGGTGGTTCCCTCAAGGCTCCATCTCAGTACCTTTAGTCAGGGAACATAACTGAACCATAATCTACTGAAATGATCTGTTCTAAGCTGTACCGACTCCACACACCCGCCTCGCCTCCAGGCTTTTATTCTACTGTTCTGTTTTAAAACATTTGGTTATGAAAAGATGCAAATGCCTTATTCAAATAATGTGCCTTACATTACAGAAGAAGACTGTATGGGGTGCTACATGCAGCAAACGCAGTGCGTAAAGAGGCACCTTGAAATTCTATTGCTAGCACGTAGTTTGGATAGCAAGTATGATGCCTAAGAGGTTAAGAAACCGACCCTGTGACCAGAAGGTCGCCGGTTCGATCCCCAGATCTGTCAGTACATGACTCAGGTGTCCTTGAGCAAGACACCTAACCCCCAACTGTTCCCTGGGCACTACAGATAAGGCTGCCCACCCTTCTGGGCAAGTGTGCTTCACTTCATGGATGGCTTAAATGCCGAGGTGAAATCCCCCCGTTGTGGGACTAGTAAGGGTCACTTAATCTTAGTGGCTAATAACAATACCAAACTAAATTTCGCATTCCCCCAGACTTGAAACTTTGAGTTGATCTTGCCTTCTAGAGACTTTGACGAAACTCAAAACTTGACTTAAATCCATTCCCAAGAGACTCGAGACTCAATTTGGAGTCACATCCTAGAGGCTCAAAACTCAACTCAGACTCACTCCCAAGAGACTAAAGACTTGATTCAGACTCACAAGCCAGAGGCTCAGAACTCGACTAAGACTCACTCCCAAGAGACTTGAGAGTCGATTCAGACTCGCAAGCCAGAGACTCAAAACTTGACTCAGGCTTGAAATCAGAACTTGAAATCTGAGAGATTCAACTCAAACTCACAACCCAGAGACTTGACTCAGGTTTGCATCCCAAAGATTCAAATGTGACTCCCATCCCAAAAAACTGAAGCGATGGAAACAAACTATGAACGTCTCTGTACTTGTACTCCTTCTTTGAATTAATAAGCAAATACTGCTAAATCTACTGAACATGCAGCAATTCTTCATTACATTTAAAATTTTCCAAGAACATAAATCAATACTAAATACAAGAAAGAACATTCTCTGAATTTGCATCATGAGTACATTAGGGGGTTTTCAACATGACCAATAACCAAGTAAAGTAGGTCAGCATTATTAGTAACTCTGGACTAAGAGCTTGGAGTTTCAAGGCAGTAGCACTAATAACGTTAGCACTGGCCATGCATCAGCGTTAGCATTACCTCCAATCAGCACAGTGCTCCCAAGCTGAGCATGATCTCCAAGCAGCATGCTGGAAGCTGGCTCATTGTCCACAGAGACAGATGCCTGGAGGCCATTAAGACTGACCAGTATGGAGTGCCACTGACCATTACTCAGACCCTGACCTAGACAGGACATAACAACACATTAGCATGTAGGGTTAGAACTATATATTTAGATACAGTACTGTGACCACACCTTTGTTTATTGAATGTCCAGTCAACAGAGACAAGTACAAGTTATTTCATGTTTTTCAGTATTAAATGTGACCATCGTCAGATCACTTATGAGTGTCAACGCATTTTATACTGTTCTAATGGTCAGTAAAAACATAAACCACTGCGATAAACCCTTATATTTTAGCCATATATCAACATATTTATTAAAATTGTTGTATTAGCTAAGAGACTGTTGGAGAATATGAGATATACTATATGGACAAAAGTATTCAACAGGAATGGGTGTGGCTGAAACACCTGAGGAGGAGTGTCCCAATATTTTTGCCTGTGGATTGGTAGCCTTCTAACTGAATTGGCCTCTTGGGGTCAAAGCGCTTATGACAGGCAAATTTTTAGCCAGCAATTATTATATTATCTGGTTCACGAAGGGTAAAGGAACCAAAAAACAGCTGCCCCCTACAGGTCACAGCTGGTGTAACATGCTTAATGTTAGCCAATACATTGTTTTTCAAGTTACCTGTCTGGTTTCCTCCGAACTGGTTTTTGATGGCTGAAAGTGGCACTAGAGATATTTGATATATTCTTTGGTTAAACAGGCAGAAAACATAATAAAGCTGAAGTTACTCCAACAAACATGCGCTGCTCCTCACCGACTGTTATCTCGGCGCTCTGTACAGCTGATCTGTAGTGCGTAAGGCGGAGCTGTCCGTCAGCGAGCAGCAGCAGCAGTCTCTCGGACCGCTGCAGGCCACTCCACAGCAGCAGCCCGTCTCTGTTCCACGTCCGAAAGTGAAACCCGGCCGACCACCTGCCGGACACACCCTCGCCCTCTGCCCCCTCCGCAGCAGGGTCCGCCGGGAGCTGCAGGAAGCTGCTGCTGGAGCTCAGGAAGGTGGCTGACACCGCTGTGGGCTCAGAGCAGGAGAAGGTCACGTTGCCCTAAAACAGCACACAGCAGGAAGTGATGTAAGAGGATTCCCCACCAAATGCCACTCATTAGACCCCGACCACGGGAGGTCAATGCAGGGGTTTGTACCGAGAACCCTGGAATCACTGTTCTGATTAATATGGAACCAATTTTTGTTGCAGATACATGAAATGATTCTAATATGATGCTGAAATTGGACAAGCGTCCAACAACTGACAGTAAGCTGAGAATAAAATGAATACATACACCCTTATAAAGGTGCTTCTTCCAGGGTCTTTTAGCCAAGAAAATGGTTCTATACAGAACCCGGAACACGCAAAGAACCCTTTGCATGATGAAACAGTTCTTCCGATTGATGGAGAATGCATTGTATACAGTTCTATATGGAATCTTTGTGAAAAGAGTTCTATACAGCACAACAAGGGTTCTTCTGTTGTCACAGGCTTGACATTGTAACAATAGAAGAACCCTTTTTAGTGCTATATAGAACTTTTTTCAAAAAAAGACTTAGACAGAACCATTTAAACATTCTCCGTCAATCTGAACAACGATTTAACCTTTAAGGGGTCTTAGAATGTTCAGGGGTCTATATAGAACCACTTTCTTGACTAAAAGACCCTTGAAGAATAATCTTTTTTAAGGGTGCAGAATGTCATATTGATCAAACGGCTATTCATTGTAAGAAGTGTAAAAAAAAACAGGTCATTACAGGTTATTATTTTATAACATTTACTATTTTTATCGTCATCATTTTTTAATGTTCCCAAAGTTCTTTAAAATCTTAATAAACCATCCATTTGTATTTTGCATAAGTTAAAACATTTCAATCTGCACTGTTTAAGGTATTATTGAATAACGATTATTATTTCAATTATTAAGACAAATTTCAAACTGTTGAAAGTGTTGGTACCACATATCATATTAAAGCCTCATTCCATTTCACTGCTACAAAATGCTCATCTGCCTTTTACACTTTATCATGATTAATAGACCAATAGAAACTAACACAAATCTGCTGAGGTGTTGCTAGGCAACTGATATGGAGCCCCGGGTGGTTGCTAAGGTGTTGCTAGGCAACTGATATGGTGTCCCAGATGGTTGCTAAGGTATTGCTAAGCAACAGATATGGAATCCCAGGTAGCTGATAAGTTGTTGCTAGGCAACTGATATGGTGTTCCAGGTGGCAGCTAATGTGTGGCTAGGCAATTGATATGGTGTCCTAGATGGCTGCTAAGGTGTTACTAGGCAATTGATATGGTTTCCCAGGTGGTTGCTAAGATGTTGTTTGGCCATTGCTATGGAATCCTAGGTAGCTGTTCAGGTGTTGCTAGGCAATTGATATGGAATCCCAGGTAGCTGCTCAGGTGTTGGTAGACAACTGATATGTTGTCCCAGGTGCTTGCCAAGGTGTTGCTAGGCAATTGATATAGTTTCCCAGGTGGTTGCTAAGATGTTGCTTGGCAGTTGATATGAATGCCAGGTAGCTGCTCAGGTGTTGCTAGACAACTGATATGTTGTCCCAGGTGCTTGCTAAGTTGTTGCTAGGCAATTGATATGGTTTCCCAGATGGTTGCTAAGATGTTGCTCGGCGGTTGATATGGAATCCCAGGTAGCTGATAAGGTGTTGCTAGGCCATTGCTATGGAATTCTAGGTAGCTGCTCAGGTGTTGCTAGGCAACTGATATGGTGTCCAAGGTGGATACCATATGTATTTGTTCTGTCAACATTCTGCCATTCATGCCAATGGGGAAATAAAACCTGTGTTTGAACACACAAGGCGAAACCGTAGGCAGGTGTACTGCAACCGGCCCTATTCTGGCATGCATGCCTGACACCTGCCCAGTAGTCAACTAACACTCATAAAATTAATAATCGGCCTAGAACTGTCTGTGACCTGTGAAAATGTCTCTGAATGTCTTTATGGCTATGAAAATATACATGAGGTGAGTCTAATCTTTTGACTGGGACTATATATAGTCATATAACACTAGCACAATAATAATGACACATCACAACTGCTCAGGACGGCATCTAAGACCTCGCGCTGCCTTGGTGTGTGTAGTTTGGCAGTCTGCAGGGTTTGTTGTTGGTCTTCCCAGACGGATATTAAGCCTAGTCCATTCTATGTAAAATCTCCATTGACAATGGTATGTATTCCAGGACTAGGCTTGACCCAGGACACTCACCCCGTCTTTGTCTTTTGGCTCCTTTAAAGGTTTCATGATGTACATGATTTCTGGATCTGGATCTGGTCTTGCTTGGTGAAAAAAAAGCATTGCAAAAAAGCAGCAGAAAATTTTTAAAGCAAAATCTGTTCCAGAGAAAAAAGATCCTTCGCTTCCTTTGCCTGTTTGTTCATACAGACAGTCCTTCCCACACATTCGCACCCAAACAAACACACTTTTTGTGTTTCGCGCTGACAGCTTTTCAGCGGCGGGCTCCAGGGAGGCCAGAGCAAAGTCAAATGTCAGGGCCTCGGTGACTGCAGGTCTCCACGGCAACAGGAGAGACTTTTGGACTTAGACATGTCGAATAGCAGTGGTGCATGCAGCAGAAAGTTCAATGATGCAACTTCCTGTGTGCTCCCAGACAGCCAGCCGCCCCTGACTCCACCCAGCTGGCCATCACAGCTCCAAACATAGCAACTATACTGAAACGGATACTGACACAACCAATACGAGCTATTTTTAATTTGAAGCTCTTGATGTGGCCACTGAAAAGTGCTGCGGCCAAACTGCTTCAACAAACACTCTGCTTTGTGGCTTAATTACATGAGGGGGCGCAGTTGCGCTGGCGCCTGGCACAGCGAGGCCCCAGATGACCGGCCCTCTGAAATCTTTATTGTGCCCCTCAGAAGCTGACATAATATTCCATAATTCCTGACATTCCTTCCAACCAACATATCTCACCAGGGGTCCTCCCTCAACTCTACACAGACACAACTGAAGTCTATTTAATTCCCTCTTATGCATAACATGGCTAATCTATGGTGACCACTTTCAAATGGATCATTCACAACCTGCAACATCGCTCAATCATGATTTCTAAAACCTTTAAAGATCAAAATGACCACAAACCCTGTATTCAAACATTGTATTTGAGAAATGTAGGTTTCTGTCAAGAAAAAAAAACAGGTCTTTTCTTCAAGAAACGCTACCTGCAAATGAGACGTGTGAGTGTGGAGAACTTCCAAATAATTCACTTCCAAGTCTGGACATAATGTAAAAGTTCTCGAAGGAAACTTTACAATGCTATAGAACCTTACCTGACTCTTTAGATGCCCTTCAAGCTTTGAGCCAAGCTTCTTCCAATTCCTTAAAAGAAATCCCAACAAGAAAACCCCACACTGTTACCATATCTAGGGAGGAAAGAATCCCGGTCCTTGTCTCTGATACGGTTGAGGCAGGAGGGCTCTTTATAATCTCTCAGTCGTGAAATATTTCCCCATTATCTGATCTTCACCATCCCTGCCTTAGTCATTCTCTCAGGCCGCAGTCTCCCGCTATGATCACTGGCTCAGACGGAGACACCACGCCTCGCTGCCTCGCACTAATTGGGCACCAAAGGCCCCCGAAGGCCCTATCCATTAGCCGCAGAGGCCCAACGCTCTATAATTGAGAGAGAAGAAAATCTTGAGAAAAATCACACGTTTCCGTCATTAAAATCCGCAGGAAGCCCCGTCGGAACCCCCTGCCTGGATGACGGAAACGTCCACCATGCGGAGGCACCATCACTGACGGGTCTTAATATGTGTGGCCGTGATCAGAGACAGGATGGAGGACGCGATGGAGCACGGAGTCTGATCAACATGCATTCATAAAATGACACTTCCTATTTTTCCAGACATCCCTCACGTGTGAAAACGGCCGTGGCGCTAAAATGACTGCAATGATTCTCCTGTGACTCGTCGTCATACCAGGCTATAATCAGATGTTTCACAGATGCCAAAACTTCAGTCGTTTTTTTTTTTTCAGCTCATATTGTCATTTTCCTCTCAGCCAATCAGAGCAAGCCATTTCACACAACATAGAGTGGAACGAAGTAACCGGTTCTACACATACAGAGTTCTCCACTCACTGTCCACTCTATTAGACACTCCTACATTGTCGGTCCACCTTGTAGAGACGACAGCTCATCTGCTGCTGCACAGTTTGTGTTGGTCATCCTCTAGTCCTTCATCAGTGGTCACAGGACGCTGCCCACAGGACACTGTTGGCTGGATATTTTTGGTTAGTGGACTGTTTTCAGTCCAGCAGCGACACTGAGGTGTTTAAAAACTCCAGCAGCACTGCTGTGTCTGATCCACTCAGACCAGCACAACACACACTAACACACCACCACCACGTCAGTGTCACTGCAGTGCTGAGAATGACCCACCACCCAAACAGTACCTGCTCTGTGAGGGTCCATGGGGGTCCTGACCACTGAAGAACAGGGTAACAGAGTATCAGAGAAACAGATGGACTACAGTCTGTAACTGTAGAACTACAGAGTGCAGCTATACAGTAAGTGGAGCTGATAAAGTGGACAGTGAGCGTAGAAACAGGGAGGTGGTCAGAATGTTATGCCTGACCGGTCGGTGTATATAGTAGCAGTCATAGTGAAGGACCTTCCTAAAGTTCCCAGGAACACTGGGCCTCAATCATCAATACCGTCCTAAGGTTTTTCCTTAAATGTGATCTTGAGAAAGGTTCTAAGAAAAAGTCTCGCATTTGCGCTCTTGAGCGTAGGTTCTGTTTTTACCCCCCAAAATGTTCCCGAATGGAAAAGCAAGGGTGGATCGATAATATGCCATTGGAAAATTTATGGAGGTTCGTGCACAGGTGCGTGCAAGATGTTACACAAACATAAATGCATCCATCTCTCTAAGCCACAATCGACAACCAACTCCCCTCCCAATACTGTGACTCCTCCTAATGTTCTCCTTAAGGGGAATGGACTGCTCACTGGACTTCCACCACTTAATCGAGGCATAGCTGACCCTTCAGTCCAGCTCCTACTTCGCTGGACTGTATGTCAGTTTAGTTTATTTTAATATCCAGATGTTAGTCGCCTCTCGCTACACTACTGGTCCATGACTGCGATACTAATAGAAGAGGCCACTTGGACTAAATCCGTCCTCTTCAGGGACCACAGGACAGTCCAGATGTTTGAACTAAGATGGTTATTGAACAGTTTCTACCCACAGGCTGCCAGGCTACTGACTAAGCTGTGAAGCTGTGGCTCCGTCCCCAACTACCACTTCACTCAGTCACTCTGTCAGTGTTATTAATGTATCATATCATCTCTGCTATGGACAATAACATCTTAACACTAAGCCACTTTAAAGACGTACAGCACAGAGTCACTCAAGGCACTTTTAATGTATATTGTCTCTATGTCTTGTGTGTATTGTGTCCATATTTTGTGTATAATTTCTCTAGATTTTGTGTAAACTTAATACATATATATATATATATATCTTTTACTAAGCTACTTTCTGTAGAGTGACCATCTGAGCCTCACCACAAGCATTTCAATGCATAAATGTCCTGACAACGTCCTCCATGTGCAAATAAACTTGATTGTTTATTACATAAATGATGAACTAACCTAACTTTGTGTAAATAGAGCTCAATATAGAAATATGTCCACATATGCAGTCGAGACTGACGCGGCTTTTTTCTGAATTTCTACAAACACCATTTCATTTTATAGTAAATGAGTTTGGGCTGGTTTATGTTTATGAACAGACGCCTACAGATCAACATAGTAAAGGAGCTCATCTGTGATCCTGAGTTTAAAGCCAGTTTTTATTCAACTTAAACTTGGAACTAAGTTGTAAATAAATCTGAAACTGAAACTTTGCTTGTGTGTAAAAAGTGATTTCAGAGCCACTCGGTTCTCCCTGATGGAAACTGTTTACCTTCAGTGTTTTGTGCTTCTGATCATTTTAATAGACGTCAGCGTCACTAATTAATGACGTTCTATTAAAAGACTGGTTTACCAAGAGAGACGCTGGAGGACTTTCACCTGAAATGAGTTCATGAAGCCAGTCTGGTTATAAAAATGATAACAGGACATCAGAGCCAGAATTACTCTTTTAGTACTTTTACTTTATACTTAAGTACATTTGAAGGGAAATACTTTAGTACTTTTACTCCACTGGAGGTCTAAAGGGAGGAACTTCTACTTTTACTGGAGGAATATTTTACCTTGAGTATCTACTTTAACTCAAGTACATGGCTTGTGTACTTCGTCCACCTCTGGTCTTTGGCCAGAAAAGTGCTGGCAGAGACAGTCAGCCACCAGCACCAGCAATGCTACGAGACAATTAAGCCTACTAGCCATTTACAAAAGTAACATATTATGCGCCAAACTAGTGGCACTTATTTATTATTCATTGTATTATGATGATTTGTTGACTGTAAAAATGCCTGTGGTGTGTCCTATTCCCTCTCAATTATCCTCACATACATCAAAGTATTCTGCCATTTATGGCAATCTTTTTTCTCCATGTCATCCAGCTCTGCGGAAAACTCACAGAGCTTTTGTAAACAGAGTAATTAGGCAAATCTCTGCAGGAGCTCGGCAACCACTGCACTGATCAATATTCAGCCACAGAGCTCACTGTAAAGCACCCTACAGTTCACATCTAATCCCAGATGGGCCAGGAGTGCAGGAGGACGCGCTGCACAACATCTTCAAAACACGTATGATATGAATGAATAACCGACTCTAAATGTAGGTATTGTGATATAAACCGAGTCCGTTCTACAGTTTCTCATTAGGCTGAATGAATAACCGACTCTAAATGTAGGTATTGTGATATAAACCGAGTCCGTTCTACAGTTTCTCATTAGACTGAATGAATAACCGGCTCTAAATGTAGGTATTGTGATATAAACCGAGTCCGTTCTACAGTTTCTCATTAGACTGAATGAATAACCGACTCTAAATGTAGGTATTGTGATATAAACTGAGTCCGTTCTACAGTTTCTCATTAGACTGAATGAATAACCGACTCTAAATGTAGGTATTGTGATATAAACCGAGTCTGTTCTACAGTTTCTCGTTAGGCTGAATGAATAACCGACTCTAAATGTAGGTATTGTGATATAAACCGAGTCTGTTCTACAGTTTCTCATTAGGCTGAATGAATAACCGACTCTAAATGTAGGTATTGTGATATAAACCGAGTCCGTTCTACAGTTTCTCATTAGGCTGAATGAATAACCGGCTCTAAATGTAAGTATTGTGATATAAACCGAGTCCGTTCTACAGTTTCTCATTAGGCTGAATGAATAACCGGCTCTAAATGTAGGTATTGTGATATAAACCGAGTCCGTTCTACAGTTTCTCATTAGGCTGAATGAATAACCGGCTCTAAATGTAGGTATTGTGATATAAACCGAGTCCGTTCTACAGTTTCTCATTAGACTGAATGAATAACCGACTCTAAATGTAGGTATTGTGATATAAACCGAGTCCGTTCTACAGTTTCTCATTAGACTGAATGAATAACCGACTCTAAATGTAGGTATTGTGATATAAACCGAGTCCGTTCTACAGTTTCTCATTAGACTGAATGAATAACCGACTCTAAATGTAGGTATTGTGATATAAACCGAGTCCGTTCTACAGTTTCTCATTAGACTGAATGAATAACCGACTCTGAATGTTGGTATTGTGATATAAACCGAGTCCGTTCTACAGTTTCTCATTAGACTGAATGAATAACCGACTCTAAATGTAGGTATTGTGATATAAACCGAGTCCGTTCTACAGTTTCTCATTAGACTGAACGAATAACCGACTCTAAATGTAGGTATTGTGATATAAACCGAGTCTGTTCTACAGTTTCTCATTAGACTGAATGAATAACCGGCTCTAAATGTAGGTATTGTGATATAAACCGAGTCTGTTCTACAGTTTCTCATTAGGCTGAATGAATAACCGGCTCTAAATGTAGGTATTGTGATATAAACCGAGTCCGTTCTACAGGTTCTCATTAGGCTGAATGAATAACCGACTCTAAATGTAGGTATTGTGATATAAACCGAGTCCGTTCTACAGTTTCTCATTAGGCTGAATGAATAACCGACTCTAAATGTAGGTATTGTGATATAAACCGAGTCCGTTCTACAGTTTCTCATTAGACTGAATGAATAACCGACTCTAAATGTAGGTATTGTGATATAAACCGAGTCTGTTCTACAGGTTCTCATTAGGCTGAATGAATAACCGACTCTAAATGTAGGTATTGTGATATAAACCGAGTCTGTTCTACAGGTTCTCATTAGGCTGAATGAATAACCGACTCTAAATGTAGGTATTGTGATATAAACCGAGTCCATTCTACAGTTTCTCATTAGGCTGAATGAATAACCGACTCTAAATGTAGGTATTGTGATATAAACCGAGTCCGTTCTACAGTTTCTCATTAGACTGAATGAATAACCGACTCTAAATGTAGGTATTGTGATATAAACCGAGTCCGTTCTACAGTTTCTCATTAGACTGAATGAATAACCGACTCTAAATGTAGGTATTGTGATATAAACCGAGTCCGTTCTACAGTTTCTCATTAGGCTGAATGAATAACCGGCTCTAAATGTAGGTATTGTGATATAAACCGAGTCCGTTCTACAGTTTCTCATTAGACTGAATGAATAACCGGCTCTAAATGTAGGTATTGTGATATAAACCGAGTCCGTTCTACAGTTTCTCATTAGGCTGAATGAATAACCGGCTCTAAATGTAGGTATTGTGATATAAACCGAGTCTGTTCTACAGTTTCTCATTAGACTGAATGAATAACCGACTCTAAATGTAGGTATTGTGATATAAACCGAGTCCGTTCTACAGTTTCTCATTAGGCTGAATGAATAACTGACTCTAAATGTAGGTATTGTGATATAAACCGAGTCCGTTCTACAGTTTCTCATTAGACTGAATGAATAACCGACTCTAAATGTAGGTATTGTGATATAAACCGAGTCTGTTCTACAGTTTCTCATTAGGTTGAATGGGCTTGTCAAACCTTACAACACTAATTGCAAAAGGCGTATTTGTGGGCGGAGCCTGGACTAATTTGTTCTGCCTGTATTACATGTGACTGGACTGAAAGAGTCAATTTATCTTTCACAGCAATGTTGGTGTTTAAACCCTGTGGCTAACGCTCTGTCCAGCACTTTGAGTAACCTGGCAGTGTAATCCAGATACTGGCTGGTGGCTAAACCTCAGTGCCAAACCTCATGCGCCTCAGAGTAAACACACAAAGTCTTCTGCCTCACTCCCAGACTGGGATGCCAAACAGAGAGACTTACAAGCACTGGAAATCGTCGACACAAAATGTGGCTATAAGTAAAAAATAATACTAAGTAATTGTAACATTGTGTAATAATACTCTGTTATCACAAATTAACATGTAGATGTAGTAGTGCGCAGCGTACAGGCTGACTCTGAAGAATTGGTATGCTAACAAATAAATGCAAGCAATGCAAATAATGCTAATGTAACCCATTTAGCTGAATATCTAAGTCAGGGATGGTTCAGTCACATTTCCAATGAAAATGAAAACACAGCAGACCCTCTATCACCTCCCGCTCCAAATGAACTAGTCCACTTTGTTTTCAAAGCAGTGGGCATTGAGGAGCAGCAGGTCTTTTGGTGTTAGCATTATCCTAGCATGGACACCATATCACTTCTGTTTCCTCTGCTGAAAAGCAGCCTAACTCGGTCTGCTGCATCAGACAATGCCACAGTCTTGAAACATGCCATGGAACAGCTGGTACTGAAGCATGAATGATATTTTAATATTTCCCAAGTTTTAGCAGCGTCTAAACATTGAATTGGTGAGCGTACCAAACTTAAGAAACTGGAAGGTTGAAATTGGCTACTTTTGCTAATTTTCTGCTCGAGCTTAAATGGTGCAGCAGTTACATTAAGGGGCCAGAATGTAGCTGCTGCTTCATTTTAGGCGGATCTGGAAATTCTAACTAAAAGCTGGCGAATAGGAAATCAACTTCAATGGAAATCACTTAGAAATCATTTACTCACTCATTCACATTGAGCAGGCTGATGATTCTCCTCAAGGAGACACTATTAGCACATAGATAGCTTTGGCTGTCTCATTAGAATGGTGCTTCACATCATAGACACTGTGTGTCCATGTTATTTCTGTCTTTTATTTAGCTCACATAGAACATGTGTGGTTTAATGTACCCAAACAGTCAGAAATCATTGTAACACATTCAGGTTAAAGAAAAGATCATATGTAAATGTGTTTATGATGACATCACGGAAATCAAGGATTCAAAATGGGCTTCATTTGGTCTTGGGGGTGAACGGGATGTTTAGAAACTTTAGCACATATTCATACTACTTCAGTCTATTATATTATGGAAAGGCATGGGAATTTCAAATGATACTGTGATAAATTGTCCCAGTGGTTTTTCACAATGCTATAAGAGTAGCATATAGGACACTCACCACACTGTAAATTTGGGGTTTCTTGCGCTTGGCCAGGTCAATGATGTTCACCCCATTGTAGTAGAGGTTCTCCATACATCCGTGGAAGTTCTTCCGCAGAAACGTTCCTGGTTTTCCAGGCAAAGGGATTCCTCCAAAGCTGAGCTTTGTGAAACCAAGAGAGCAAAGAGCTGGAAGTTATTTTAGAGTTTGTTTTATGCATTAAATCCCAGTTGGGAATTGCGTTATGGGAAAGTACTTTTCTGTGGAAACTTTTTGAAAATCTGCAAACAAAAACAAAATCTAGGCTTTTATACAAATATGCATTATAGAGCTTTTTAAATGAAACAGTAGAAGCCGTATCGCCCCCTACGCTTCCTGTAGTGTATTACAGTCTGTCAGAGTGACTGTGTGGATCATATGAACATTATAGAGCTTTTTAAATGAAACAGTAGAAGCCGTATCGCCCCCTACGCTTCCTGTAGTGTATTACAGTCTGTCAGAGCGACTGTGTGGATCATATGAACATTATAGAGCTTTTTAAATGAAACAGTAGAAGCCGTATCGCCCCCTACGCTTCCTGTAGTGTATTACAGTCTGTCAGAGCGACTGTGTGGATCATATGAACATTATAGAGCTTTTTAAATGAAACAGTAGAAGCCGTATCGCCCCCTACGCTTCCTGTAGAGTATTACAGTCTGTCAGAGCGACTGTGTGGATCATATGAACATTATAGAGCTTTTTAAATGAAACAGTAGAAGCCGTATCGCCCCCTACGCTTCCTGTAGTGTATTACAGTCTGTCAGAGTAACTGTGTGGATCATATGAACATTATAGAGCTTTTTAAATGAAACAGTAGAAGCCGTATCGCCCCCTACGCTTCCTGTAGTGTATTACAGTCTGTCAGAGTGACTGTGTGGATCATATGAACATTATAGAGCTTTTTAAATGAAACAGTAGAAGCCGTATCGCCCCCTACGCTTCCTGTAGTGTATTACAGTCTGTCAGAGTGATTGTGTGGATCATATGAATATTATTCAGCATTATACCTGCTGAATTGTTATCCTGACAAACACGCTCACCTCATAATCAACCTCTAGTGAGTCCCCCAGCCCTCCTGTCCGAATGTGCCGGGTCAGTCTGTCCACTGTGAAGTTGATCTGTTTGTTAAAGCGCTCGATCAGGACAGAGTGCCAGTGCTGGTCATCCAGCAGACTGCCCAGAGACACGGACACATGACCACTGCTCGGGTGCATTTTTGCATCATCTACAGGCAGAGAGAGAGAGGGAGAGAGAGAGAGAGAGAGAGAGATGCAGAGAGAGAGAGAGAGAGAAAGAGGGAGGGAGAGAGAGAGAGAGAGAGGGAGAGAGAGAGAGAGAAACAGCACACTGAAAGCTTTATGAAGAGAAGAATGAAACAGGGAAATGTGTCCCCTTTTTTTTCTCTTTTTAATATCTTTTTTTCTTTTATCTTTTTTCTCTTTCTTTCTTTTCTTTAATCTTTTTTTACTTACGTACCGACTTTTCTCCGGCTTTCTTTTTCCATCTTTCTTACCGCTCATTGTTCACTCCAATTTAGTAGGACTGACCTCTACATGGCGCTGGGTATGTGTCCATTCTCTCATTTACAGCCCATAATAATCCCTTTAAGGGGTTCTGATTAGACTCTGGTGTGTGTGTATCACTCATTATCTTCTCCAAGAGCAAAAATAAACTGAGTGCACGAGTCAAAATGAGGAGTAAAGTGTTCTCTCTTTCTTTTCAATCACTTTACTGCAACCGAAGACGGACTTTCCAGAGACTCCATTCATGCCGAGTTTAGTTTAACACGACTGCAATGTGCAGTTCCAGTCATAAGACCCACCTGACTGAGCAGACCAGCATCTTACCAGACCTCACAACCCCCATAGGAGATCAACTGGGCTCAGATCTGGTGACTGTGAAGGTCATAGCATATCATTTACATCATCTTCCAGCTCATCAACCCCTCACAATGTACTGCAACCCCTATAGCATAACAGAGCCACAGGACCCCTTCACTGGAGGCATCAAGCCTTCAGGCCTGTGCTGTTCTCTTGGTGTACGCTGCACATGCACTCTCCCACTTGAGTTTTACACCACTGACCTCTCAGACGGTCACTGGTCTTTGTAATTGGTTCTATGTGGTGCAGCCTTGCTATAATCTCCCCAGATGTGGAAGAAATCTTCTTGCTGACAGTCTGATCACATCCTGTGTCACCATGGGAACAGCTGACTGAACGTGCACTTTCAGCCTTCATTACTGATGTCTTTCCCACAGATCTATATGTAGAGGTCACTTTAGACCTGCTGAGCAGCTCTTGCCACCTGTGCCCCAATACGGAACCCTCTTTCAAAGGCTCTTGGATCTTCTCTTCTTGCTGTTGACCCAAAATCGAGGTCAATTCAGTCTGAGGGTGTTTTCACTCTACAGCTTTTTTCCAGACTTGCTCTGCGAGTTTTGTACATTTGGTCAAGTGTGAAAACTGTTCTTGAGCCCAGCAGCGGTCCAGAGAACCAGTCTCTGGTTTTCCTGAAATTGGTGGCCTTGGGTTCGTTCCAGCAACCTCTGAAAGCTCACCGGCAACGCATGTGTTTGCGTGATTGGTTGACTTTGTAATGTGATGGCTTCAACTTATCGCATCACTTCCCTTTTCAGGTTTCATAACAGCAGGAACAGGATTGTTGTGGACAGAAAGTGCCACTTGAGTGTTTGTATCCAAGAACAGTAATACGAAGCACCAGGCTCCCGAGTGGCTCAAGCATCTAAGTTTTGGCTCTATCCGTGATTGCGAGCTCAATCGATCCCTGGCGATGCTACAGACATCCGTGCCTGGGAGTCCAAGAGAGCACAATTGGCCTCGCTCTCTATGGGTGGGAAGGATGGCCCCCCTCACCCCCCATCACTCAGCGTGATGCCAGGCAGTTGACGGTTTCCTCTGAGTGCATTCGGCTGTCTAATGATGTTGCGTGAGTGGCAGTTCGAAACAGGCTTCTCAAAGGAAGCCTGGGCTAGCCTTCACCCTCCTGGCGGTGGTGGTGTTGATCATTGGGGGAGTCCTAACTAGTGGGTGGAATTGGATATGACTACATTTGGAAAAAATCTAAGCAAACCAGCCCCAAACCAGCCCAGAATCAGTCCTGGGTGTGCACATAAGTATCGTGGAAAATGCCACTAATACTTGCTGCAGAGAAAGGTGGCTTGTTAAATGCTTAACTGTATCATGTCTGAAAGCATCTGAACTCGTGTCATATCTCCACTCAGTCCTTCAGTCAAGCTGTTCTGTATGTATTCTGACTACAAGCACAGGTGCAGTTTGAGTTCCTCCACAATGAAAACCTTACTTTTTAACCCAAACGCAGCTTCATTCAGAGTGAGACTCACCCAGGTTGATGTGTAGAGCCAGGCTGCCCTGGTGAAGCTCCAGCGTGATATAATCCCCCCGCTGACCCTCGCCGTGGACCAGAACCCCATCCGCCCGCTGACTCTTAAACTGCAGCGAGATGACATCCTTCACCGTGCTCATAGACTTCTGATTAAACCGGTACAGCAGAGAACTCCGGCCGTCAAAGTCCGCCACGTCCGACTCTGAGGGAAAACACAACCATCGCAAAGTTTCAACAGCATTTCCTCTGAAATGAAAGGTTTGAGTTTGTGCTGCAGTAACAGCCTCGACTCTTCTGGAAGGGCTTTACACTAGATGTTGGAACATTGCTCTGAGGATCTGATTGAGCTTCACTGAGGTCAGGTACTGACGTTGGATGGTCAGTTCTGGATCTAAAGGTATTGGATGGAGCTCCATCACTCCAGAGAACACTGTTCCTCTGCTCAGTGCTGGGGGGCTTTCAACCCCTCTAGCCCATGCTTGGTATTGGGCATGGAGACCTTAGGATCATGCTGCTCCAGACCACCCCATTCTATTGGTCAGGGCTTTTCTATAGATGCTATACAAGCAATGGGTGGACGATAAAGTATCTGAACTCATTAGAAAGAGTGTCTGGATACTTCTGGACATGCAGTGCAGTGTTTATATATTGTAGATTTGTTTTAAATGTAATAAAAAGGACTGCATGCTATAGTAGAGCTTCAGTGGATGATGTGGGTGTGGTTCTCTCATGGTCAGCTATGAGGTCAAGCCACTAGAAACCGTTATCAACAGTTTCCATCGATTTGCTCTCGTAAGTGGGCACAACAGCTAACATATCACTGCAGCTGTGCAGGCTACCTGGATATGGTATATTGTTGCACATTTCAATGTCCAATCAAAATAAGTCAGCATAAGGAGTCCACTATCACTAGCTAGCGAACGCTTAACTTTCCCTGGTCCACAAAGTCCAAGAAAACCTTGTATCTTCAAAATAGTAACTTTACAGGAGAAGGAAAAAACATACTTCACTTTCAATGTAAGTCAATGGAACCAGAATTTTTCCCATGTCATTTTGGGTCATTTCTTTTAGGCCCCTCATCATAAAATTTACAAACAATGTAAAAAGTAACAAACACTTTCAAATTGTCAAAAACTGAAAATGAAAGCCAAAAATGGAGATACAAGGTTTTCTTCCGACAGCAACGATATATACGAACTGACCAGCTAAAATTGCTTGTTTATTTGATGCCACACAAAACCAACACATTTGCATATATCCAGCTATTAAGCCTACAGCAGTTAAGCTCCGCCCATTCATGTTGAAGATGGACATGCTTAGATGCTGCGACAGGCACGTCCGTTTGCCCTGCAGACCAGATCAGAACAAGCTCTATGCAGGTTAGTTAGCAGCGAGGAAGCGAAACCGATGTGGCTCACATTCATATTCATGTGTTTTATAGTTTACTACACAAACAGAAAGAATACAAGATCAGATTAAATATTAGAAATACACGCTCTGCTTTTTAGGTTTCTACTGAAAGCAGAAAAATAAGAGACATATGAAGGACGACCTGTAGGGCAGGGGTCACCTGGCGCTCAGCCTGTGTCTGTCCATCTCTGTCAGTGAGAGAGAGACAGAGTCCCAGTCAGAGAGCGAGAGACATAGACTAACACGCTCTGACTCACATGACCCTGCACCAATCTGTCTGCTTGATACAGAGATAGAGAGAGAGAGAGAGAGAGAGAGAGAGAGAGAGATTGAGAGATAGTGAAAACGATTGAGGGAGACAAAGAGAGACAGAGAGAGAATATGGGAGAGATTAAAATGAAGAAACAGATAGAGAAAGAGTGAGAGGGGGAGAGAGAGATGAAGAGTGAGAGATAGTGAGAACGATTGAGGGAGACAAAGAGAGAAGGAAAGAGAGACAGAGAGAGAACAAGGGAGAGATTAAAATGAAGAAACAGATGGAAAAAAGAGAGGGGGATAGAGAGATGGAGAGTGAAAGAGAGTAAGAGGAAAGAGAGATACAGAAAAGACAGAGAGATAGAGTGATAGAGTGAGTAAGAGAGAGTGAATGATAGAGAGAGAGAGAGAGAGAGAGAGAGAGAGTGTAAGGGACTATAAAGGACTGCTGAGTGTGGAGGGGATTGTTGGTAAGAGTGTGTGAAGGGGACGGTGGGCTACAGAGGACATCTGTGTGTGTGTGTGTGTGTGTGTATGTGTGTGTGTGTGTGTGTGTGTGTGTGTGTGTGTGTGTGGGTAGAGCCATTAGATGATGACCTGCACCTGTATTCACGTTACAAAAATAGACAGCTAAGCACAGCGTCCACTCTGCAGCAGAAAAAAAGACCATCCAGCTTTCAGACGCTGTAAAAAATAGAGCCACACAGAAAAGAAGAAACGCCTTTATGGTGAGATTTCATTACCAAAACCTCCAACATTCACGCGTCATACAGGTATTTCTGATCATGTCAGACTTTGTCAGACAGTGTTCTCAGTTTTTCCACGTCAAATATGGCAAATCAGTGCAGCAGGTACAGGACAACAGCAGGTACAGGACAACAGCAGGAACAGGACAACAGTAGAAACAGGACAACAGCAGAAACAGGACAACAGCAGGACAGGACAACAGCAGAAACAGGACAACAGCAGAAACAGGACAACAGCAGGACAGGACAACAGCAGAAACAGGACAACAGCAGGTACAGGACAACAGCAGAAACAGGACAACAGCAGAAAAAGGACAACAGCAGAAACAGGATAACAGCAGAAACAGGATAACAGCAGGACAGGACAACAGCAGAAACAGGACAACAGCAGGTACAGGACAACAGCAGGAACAGGACAACAGCAGGACAGGACAACAGCAGAACAGGATAACAGCAGGAACAGGACAACAGCAGGTACAGGACAACAGCAGGACAGGACAACAGCAGAACAGGATAACAGCAGGACAGGACAACAGCAGGACAGGACAACAGCAGAAAAAGGACAACAGCAGAAACAGGATAACAGCAGAAACAGGATAACAGCAGGACAGGACAACAGCAGAAACAGTACAACAGCAGAAACAGGACAACAGCAGGACAGGACAACAGCAGAAACAGGACAACAGCAGGACAGGACAGCAGCAGAAACAGGACAACAGCAGGACAGGACAACAGCAGAAAAAGGACAACAGCAGAAAAAGGACAACAGCAGAAACAGGACAACAGCAGGAACAGGACAACAGCAGGACAGGACAACAGCAGAAACAGGACAACAGCAGGAACAGGACAACAGCAGGACAGGACAACAGCAGAACAGGATAACAGCAGGACAGGACAACAGCAGGACAGGACAACAGCAGAAAAAGGACAACAGCAGAAACAGGATAACAGCAGAAACAGGATAACAGCAGGACAGGACAACAGCAGAAACAGGACAACAGCAGGACAGGACAACAGCAGAAACAGGACAACAGCAGGACAGGACAACAGCAGAAACAGGACAACAGCAGGACAGGACAATAGCAGAAACAGGACAACAGCAGGACAGGACAACAGCAGAAACAGGACAACAGCAGGACAGCAGAAACAGGACAACCGGAAGAACAGGACAACAGCAGAAATAGGGCAACAGGAAGAACAGGACAACAGCAGGACAGGACAACAGCAGAAACAGGACAACAGGAAGAACAGGACAACAGCAGAAACAGGACAACAGGAAGAACAGGACAACAGCAGGACAGGACAACAGCAGAAACAGGACAACAGGAAGAACAGAACAACAGCAGGATACAACTACAGGAAGAACAGGACAACAGGAGGATAGAACTGTAGAAAGAACAGGACAACAGGATGATAGAACTGTAGGAAGAACAGGACAACAATAATATAACAACAGCAGAAAGAGGACAACAGAAGGAACAGAACAACAGCAGGATAGAACTGTAGGAAGAACAGGACAACAGCAGGATAGAACTGTAGGAAGAACAGGTCAACAACAAGAACAGAACAACAGCAGAAACAGGATTACAGGACTTCAGCAGAAACAGGATTATAGGACTTCGGCAGAAACAGGATTACTGGACTTCAGCAGAAACAGGATTACAGGACTACATCAGAAAGAGGATTACAGGACTTCAGCAGAAACAGGATTACTGGACTTCAGCAGAAACAGGATTACTGGACTTCAGCAGAAACAGGATTACAGGACTTCAGCAGAAACAGGATTATAGGACTTCAGCAGAAACAGGATTACTGGACTTCAGCAGAAACAGGATTACTGGACTTCAGCAGAAACAGGATTATAGGACTTCAGCAGAAACAGGATTCCTGGACTACAGCAGAAACAGGATTACTGGACTTCAGCAGAAACAGGATTACTGGACTTCAGCAGAAACAGGATTACAGGACTTCAGCAGAAACAGGATTATAGGACTTCAGCAGAAACAGGATTACTGGACTTCAGCAGAAACAGGATTACTGGACTTTAGCAGAAACAGGATTACAGGACTACATCAGAAAGAGGATTACAGGACTTCAGCAGAAACAGGATTACTGGACTTCAGAAGACACAGGATTACATGACTTCAGCAGAGACAGGATTACAGGATTTCATCAGAAAGAGGATTACAAGACTACAGCAGAAACAGGATTACAGGACTACAGCAGAAACAGGATTACAGGACTTCAGCAGAGACAGGATTACACAATTTCATCAGAAAGAGGATTACAAGACTACAGCAGAAACAGGATTACAGGACTACAGCAGAAAGAGGATTACAGGACTTCAGCAGAAAGAGGATTACAAGACTTCAGCAGAAGCAGGATTACAGGACTTCAGCAAAAGCAGGATTACAGGACAACATCAGAAATAGGATTACAGGACTACAGCAGAAACAGGATTACAGGACTACAGCAGAAACAGGATTACAGGACCTCAGCAGAAAGAGAATTACATGACTACAGCAGAAACAGGATTACAGAACTACAGCAGAAATAGGATTACAGGACTCCAGCAGAAAGAGAATTACAGGACCTCAGCAGAAACAGGATTACAGGACTACAGCAGACACAGGATTACAGGACTATAGCACAAACAGGATTACAGAACTACAGCAGAAACAGGATTACAAGACTACAGCAGAAAGAGGATTACAGGACTTCAGTAGAAACAGGATTACAGGACTTCAGCAGAAACAGGATTACAGGACTTCAGTAGAAACAGGATTACAGGACTTCAGTAGAAACAGGATTACAGGACTTCAGCAGAAACAGGATTACAGGACTACAGCAGGACTACACTCTTAAAAATAAAGACACCATAAAGGTTATTTGTGGTATGCCATAGAAGAACCAGTGGATGGGCCTTTGAAGAACTGCTCTTGTAAATGAGCTGCGAGAGTGTCACCTTTCATAAAACAACACAGACGCTCGTCTGCCTGCCGCTCTCTCCGGCTCCCTCCTCAGCACATGACGGGAAGCGCGTTGGCCGAAGGTATTTATGGGCACTCCACATTATGCCTAATTTAATTCAGAAGGCTTTCATGGTGCCATGGCTGCGGAGCGAAAGGACAGTCTGTCACTTCCAGTATTCTCTGCTCCAGACCTGTCCTCCAAATTCAATCAGTGCTTTCAGAAGCCTCTCTCATTCAAACGCTAGCCATTTTAACACCAGTACACACACAAACAAACAGGCACACAAGCACTGCGGCGAGGCTGGCCTTGACAGGCTCACTGAAAATAGAATTCAGTCAGGCCATGTCAGCCTCTGATAAATGTTCTTAGTGGCATAAATAGGGCGGCACTATTGTCACGTATTAAACCCTGCAAGGTGACAAGCACGGCTCGGAAAGATTCCTAGCTTGCAGTTTGTCAACACTCACAATAGGCCCTAATTTGCAATAAAGAGGAAGACAGTTTTAAAGCTAGGAGTTACAGCAGGATAAAGAAGGTGGGGAAAGGCAGCAGATCGTGAAAAAGGTTTGAGCGTATCTGTTCATCGAACTGCAGCCACCACAAGCCAGACAAAGGGGCAACCTCCACTGCTGTTGCCTTACCTTCCTACGACCTTGCTCTATCCTTCCATCACTATCTCTCTAGGCTTTTGCCATCACCAACTAGGGGTATAAAAACAAACCCGGTTATTGCTTTGTCTCATGATATACACTGTTAGAAATGAAGGTTCTATGCAGGCACATATTTTGTTCATCAAGGTACAAACAGTGTAAATGTTCCCTCAAAGGTTCTACAGTGGTTCTAAGGTCTGATTGTGGAGCTCAAATCAGTTCCTCCAGGTGAAAAGTTGGTATTTGTTCCTTTTCTTAACCAAATGTTTTAAAACAGAGCAGTAGAGTAAAAGCCTGGAGGCGAGGCGGGGTGTGTGGAGTCAGTCCAGCTTAGAACAGAACATTTCAGTGGATTATGGTTCAGTTAGGTTCCCTGTCTAAAGGCACTGAGATGGAGCTTTGAGGGTCCCACCCCAGTGACAGGAGGGGCACTGACCCAGAGACAGGTTCAGAATCCTTTATTAGGTTAGAGTCTTTCT